>NW_005873380.1:0-24932 GCF_000147115.1 Myotis lucifugus
TAGTAGGGAAACAGAGAGCTGAACAAACTGGCAGAGCAATTTACAGCACGCACAGAAGGTCCCCTCCCTAGACATAACATCTGAGCTTCAGCTGTATTTCAGTTCCAGACGCAGAAAAGCTACAAAACTAGGTGAGTGACACTAACACCAGCTGCATGCCTCACCACCCCCTTCCCTGACACTGACCAATCAGTGGAGACCACGGCCCTGGAGGAGCACACCTAGAAAACTGATTAACATTCTGTGAAACCCTCCCCTGAGACCTGCCCTAAGATTCCCACCTGTGAGAAAGAAATAAAGCCACAAGACAAAGGACACAGCATCTGCTCTCCCTCCGGGGAGCTGCCCCCACCCTTCCTTTTTCCCTCTTCTCCCCCCACAGGCTTGCATCTCCTAAGCACAGCGGTTCTCAACCTGTGGGTCGCGACCCCTTTGGCGGTCAAACGACCCTTTCACAGGGGTCGCCTAAGACCATCCTGCATATCAGATATTTACATTATGATTCATGACAGTAGCAACATTACAGTTATGAAGTAGCAACGAAAATAATTTTATGTTTGGGTCACAACATGAGGAAGTGTATTTAAAGGGCCAGAAGGTTGAGAACCACTGTTAAGCTCTAAAAACCCCAGGAGACTGGCAACCTGGAGAGCTAGTGCCGTGGCAGCTTGTCCCAGGCTAACCTTGAACCTGTTCCCAAGGCCCCCTTTTCTGTGACTTCCCGGAGAGCTAGAGCAGCCCAGTCTAGGCTCGCCTGTTGCTTCTTCGATGCCAAGCCTTTCTTGTGTTACTGTCTCCAGCTTTAATAAATGTTCCCTCATAGTCACCTGGACTCGTGAAAGTTTTCCTGCACGAAGTCAAGAATCCACACAGTACTGCTGGTCCTACCCAGACCCACCAAAGGCCAGGTCCCCTTTTCAGTAACAAGAGTACAAAAGGGTTTCCGCAACTCAAACAGTTTCTACAAGCTTTGGAGGTTAAGTTTTTATGTTTGGAATACAACATTGTAAATAAAACCAGCATTTAGTGTTTGCCACGTGCCAAGAATGTTCTAAGTGCTCTTCTTGTTTTATCCTCAGTGTAAGTGCTAAGATTAAGTCCTAAGATGCATGGACTATTATTATCCCCATTTTGCAGATGAGGAAGTTGAAGCACAGAGATGGTAAGTGACCCGCCTAAGGGCACACAGCCAATAAGCACAGAGCTGGGGTTAAAACCTATGCAGCCCAGTTCCAGCATCCACACTCCTAACCATGGCACTGTTGATCAGTTTTGGCTTTAAGATACAGAAAAATTCAGAGACCATGAAAGCAGTGAATTTTATTTGAAATTACTGCAATGTTGGTGTGAAGATAGTGATGAAGCATGACATAAATTTGGAGATGAGAGTACCTGAAACTCAGACTTGAAATTGTTTAATATATTTTGAAACAGTGTTTTACTACAAATAAAATTAGTAAGTAATAGGCTGGAGATTTGAAAATAATGAAGCAAGTAAAATATATATGCATGCTGAAATGTAGGAATTTTTGAAATAAAATATTTGGAATAATACAAACAGAAATATTGCAGTGCACTGTCAATGAACTCAGTGTTCCTGAGCTTACTCAAAGAAATGTGACAAGATAACGAATGGCAGAATGGAAGAACAGCCGTCGCCTATGTAATACACACCCACAAAATATCCCAGGCCACATTCAACAAAGCTGGGCCCTTAGATGCATCATAATGTGGCTGCCTCACAGGACTTGAACTCATCTACCTAGAGCAAATCAAACTTGATTTGAATTACCACAGACGGCCAGCCTAATGAAGGCCAATTACCAACAGGAGAGAATATTTTAAAAATTAGATGAAAGGAAAAGCCAAAAACTTTATTTTATTTTTTATATTTTTATTGATTTCAGACAGGAAGAGAGAGGGAGAGAGAGATAGAAACATCAATGATGAGAGAGAATCATTAATTGGCTGCCTCCTGCGCTCCCCCCACTCGGGATCGAGCCAGCAACCCAGGCATGGACCCTGACCGGGAATCAAACCACAACCTCCTGGTTCATAGGTCGACACTCAACCACCGAGCCACACCAGCTGGGCAAAGAGCCAAGAATTTTAAATAAACATTGTCAAGCACACACTTTGAATCTAATGATGAAAAGGATTTGTGAGACTGTGTTAAAACTTAAAAATACTGTCAATATTATTAATTCTCTATATAACAATATTCGCTCACCTGAAAAAAAATTACCAAATTTTAAAAATAATTATATGTGGAATTTGGGAACATATTTTGCTATTTGCTTTTGCAAAAACATATCAGACACCATGCTATTATATTTTATTACCTGTGATTGAGAAGTTTCTGGAGAGTCTTAAAATACTAGGACCTGTCATGCAGTTCTTCACACAGGTGTGTGGTGAATCTAGTGGTTTGCTGATAATTACCTTCCAGATTTGAATTTATACTTTGTTTCCAATTTTCTATTAAGTGCTAATGTTATAGAAATTCTTTCTAAAGAACTCAAAAATAAAAACAAAGACTTTTTGTCTTCTAAACCTAAAGCAGTATTTTGTAAATGATGAATATTTTTAAATCATTTGAAACAGAACAGATGAATAATGCCAAAATCCTCTTGAAATTTTCAAAGTAAAAAACAAACTTATTTTCAAAGAAAAAGAATTTAAAGAAAAAATAGATAATGGCTATTTGTATAAAACATGTTCTTTATTTAATAAGAAAATGGAATAAAGTGAATAATTGTAACTAAGAACTGAACATTATAGTATGGAATTTAAATATTTTTAGAGAGCAATTATAGCGACATGAGACAAATTCTAGGTTCACTATTTTAATGGAATGAGCCATGAAATGTAGCAATAACCAAACATGTATAATGACTTTATAAGCACGAGACAAATGCAATCCTAGAATTTTAATTTCAACACAAGCCACCAAAAGCTCAATTTCAGCCAACATTATATCATGCTAAGTGACTCTACCTA
Source organism: Myotis lucifugus (assembly GCF_000147115.1). Lineage (NCBI taxonomy): Eukaryota > Metazoa > Chordata > Mammalia > Chiroptera > Vespertilionidae > Myotis > Myotis lucifugus. The sequence goes on from NW_005873380.1 coordinate 3,001, forward strand.
TTTATTTAACACGATCTTTCTGGCACTGCTTTTGTGCTTGCTCAGAGCTACTACTTATTGCTTTCCCCCACTATAAACCTCACTGTACAATCAAGAAATGAAAGCAGTTCTATAAGGCTAGAAGTAGATTTGGGCAGAGTTGGTGAATCAGTGGCAAGACACAAGGTTGGAAAAGTTCATATCTATAAGCCAGAAAGCTTTTGAAAGCTGTCCCCAGGAGTTTGCACTTTTTCCCGAGATTACTTTAGGATAGTGATATGGTCAGTTTGACTTTTCAGAAAAAGCAACCTAGCATCTGCCAAAAAAAAAAAATGTATTGGGGGAAAATAAAGCTAAGAAGCAAATAAGGAGACTAGAAATTGACCAAGAAAAATATGATGAGGAAATGGATGTATCCAACAAAAGTGCAACTATTAGGATCTATGACACTGGATTGGAGATTTAAACTGAAGAAATAATTCCTGAGTGTTTAAGTGAATCATTGTAAGGAAAGGCACAAAATTGTTGTGGTGTAACCCAGACTCCCACTTAGGTGAATGACATTCAGTCTGGTGGTTTCAAAAAACAGTACCCATTTTTATTGTTTCTTTGATATTAAATAATATACAAAGGAGATAGTGGCTCACCATGGGTCAGAAAGAAGAGATGATGTGTGAGCCTCACATTCAGAAATAATTCCTGGGAACAATAGGCCCAAGAGCTCAGTGGCCATCTCTGACGGCATTTAGGAACTTTGAACCAGAAACCTAAACCTGCTGAGATTCTCTCTTGATGATATGTCTTCCAAGCCTTTCGACACCATATACACAGATGACTCAAAAATAGACCTCTCATCTGAGCTCCAGCCCCATCTACCCAACTGCTTACTGGGCTATCCTCTCTGAAATCTCAAAGGTACTTCAAAATCAACATGTCTAAATGCAAACTTATGCTCATTCTCTTTAAATCTAATCTTCTTCGTTGTTCTCTATCTCAATGATCAGTACCATTCATTAGGAGTCACCCTCGACATGTCCCTAAAAACCTGCCATTTGCAATGTCTTGTCAATCACCAATACCTGTTATCTTTTGCACTATATATTTTTTAAATTTTTTAAATTGATTTTTAGAGAAAGGAGGGGAGAGAGAGAGAGAGAGAGATCAATTTTGTTTTCCACTTAATGATGCATTCATTGGTTGTTTATGGTATGTGCCCTGACCAGGGATTGAACCCACAACCTTGGCATACTGGGACTACACTCTATGCAACTGAGCTACCTGGCCAGAGCCCCTCACTATCTCTTGGATCCATTCAATTCTCTCCACTCCTGCTTCCAAGGATTGCATTGCACAAATCCATGGACAGCCACTCCCCGAAACTACAGAGTGAATAGCGGAGCTTCCTGAAGTTGGGCAAAGCCTGGCTGGTCTTGGATGGCCTCACTCACATGTCTGGTAGTTAGGTAGTTAGTGAATGTGTCAGGGGCAACTTGTCCGTGTGTCTCTTATCATCTAATGGACTAGCCCAGCTTGTTCATATAATAGTGTCAGGATTTTCAGAGAGTGTATGGTCATGTACAAAGCCTCTTAAGGTCTATGTTCAGAATTGACTTAACATCACTTATTTCACAGTCTGTTGGCCAAGGTAAGTCACAAAGTCAGCCCAAATCAAAAGGATCATAAAATAGATTCTCCTGATGGGAGGAATTGCAAAGTCACCTTGTAAAGGGACAGAAATAATTGGGACAATTTTGAGTTCAATCTACTACATAATCTTTGAGATATTGGCCCCGGAGAAGCTTCCTCAGAGGAAGGCTGTCATCAAGCTCCCTGCCTAGACTAAATCACACTATTATAAACTTGCTCTAGGAGCCACTTCTTCATTGCAATTGGAATTTCCCATGTATTTGTGTGATTATTTGCTTACGGTCTATTTCTCCCCTCCTCACACCCCTTCTTCCCAGACATGGAGGTCAACCAGAAGCCAGTGTCCATTTGTTCTCACTATGCCGTTCCCAGCATCTGGTACAGAGTGGGTGCTCAGTAAACATTTGTTTAATGAGTTATTTTATTTCCCATTGCGTTATTTTCTGAATACATTCCGTTTCCTAATAAAATGTTTTTTAAAAAGTAACCTTTGAGGCAGCAAGAGAATCTTGAGTCCTGTCCACGGCAAAACCCCCAACTTGGGACATGTGACAAAGAAAGAAAGGATTGCATGGGGAGCCACTGGGACCTTTAGTTCTTAATATATAAAGATTCAGGTGAAGTCTTTTCATTAACTGAGGAAGCGCGCACGCACACACACACACACACACACACACACCCTAGCTGACAGTGGTTCTCAACCTGTGGGTCGCGAACCCTTTGGGGGTCGAACGACCCTTTCACAGGGGTCGCCTAAGACCATCCTGCATATCAGATATTTACATTATGATTCATAACAGTAGCAACATTACAGTTATGAAGTAGCAACGAAAATAATTTTATGGTTGGGTCACAACATGAGGAACTGTATTTAAAGGGCCAGAAGGTTGAGAACCACTGTGCCTAGCAGGTTATTGGGGAAAGATGAAGATAATGGGTTCTATGGTAGACGTGTTGAATTTCAGGTCCTTGAGAACATCCCTGAATCTAACACTTGAGAGATATCGGAAAAGGAGATTTGGGAGTTAACAATGATAGTAATTTCAGCCATAGAAATAGATGAGAGTGGGCAGGAAAAGAAGAGAAAGCTGAGGATAGAAGCCAAGAACAATAATAATTAAGAGGCAAGGGGAACAAGTGAGGTGAGGTGCAGTGAGGAATGCTCGCAGAAATGAAAGCAGAAGCAGTCAGCCTCAGACGTTAAACGAGGAAAGAGGGTCAGGAAGGAGGAAGTGGCTGACAGCACCAAATGCAGCTGAGATGAGACTTCAGTCAGATAAGGCACAAAAAAGACATTTCAAAATGGCATATGCTGTTACTGTTATAAATTTTTCCCTTCAAAGGATTATTTCTATTGATGTGTATATTCTAAAAGTCTTAAATTTAATATTGCCTAAATTGCAAGGAGGCAACATACAAGTACTGCAATCCACATGTTGCCCATCTTGGGAATGAACTTCTATTTGAATGATGAGAAAAGCCTGTTCAAATTCCTGTTCCCTCCCCCCTCCACCCCCTCCCACCCCCGTGTGCTGTTTGAACTCTCATTTATATGCATATGTGAAAATAGTTATTTGGGGCATTTTTCACTGCCACTCATATCAGTAAAAACATACCAGTGTAACTTAAGTATAATTTACTCCACTTAACTCAATTAAATGTCATTGTGTCAAAATACCTCCAAGGGAAAAAAAAACTTCTTACAAAGTAAGACAATCTAATAAAGCAAATAGGATATGTTGAATTTCTTTTACCAAGTGAGGATGCTGCCGCCAAACCTGGTACGGCTTAATTCATTTCTTAAATAAATGTCGACTATTAAGCTACCAACTGAAAAGTGTATAGAATTTTCTCTGGGTTCTATCTTTTGAGAGAATATTAAAGTACAATAAAATTATAGGAACAATGAACAATGATAAAATATTGAATAAGAAATACTGCATGTACCAACTGTTAAGGATGCTCGTGTCTCCCTTTACAGTTTTCTAATGTTGAGATATTCACAAGCACAATTGTTCAGCAATTTCTAAAGGCTTTAAAAATGTTTTATTAAAAAGCTTCAAATCTATTATTTTATTATATAATATTTTCATATAGAATTGAATTATAAGAAACTATAAGATATATAGTAAAAGAGAATAATCTGACTTCTACCCATAATAAGGAAGCTACATAGGCAATTTTGCCAATAATTGAAACTGTGACTACAGACTTGGACATTTCAATTCTTATATATACCTGGGTTTGGTTTTGTTTTTGCCATAAATATAATCCTAAAAAGAGAATCCATAATTTTTTAAAATATATTTTATTGATTTTTTTTACAGAGAGGAAGGGAGAGGGATAGAGAGTTAGAAACATCAATGAGAGAGGAACATCGATCAGTTGCCTCCTGCACACTCTCTACTGGGGATGTGCCCGCAACCAAGGTACATGCCCTTGACCGGAATCGAACCTGGGACCTTTCAGTCCGCAGGCCGACGCTCTATCCACTGAGCAAAACCGGCCATGGCAGAATCCATAATTTCACCGCTGATATGAAACAGAGATTTTGTTCTCCATGCCATTATATAAATGAGCCTTCAAGAGATTAAGTGATTAATTACAAAGGATTAGAGGCAAAACTGAGACTAGCTCTCTTCTTCTATCCCATTTTTCCTACCACACCACATAAATATGTACAATAATATGAATTTAATAAATTGATCGGATAACATTATCTAAGAAGAATAACTTTTAAAACAAAAGAAACCTTTATAATGTTAGTAGTTGTCATTTTGAGGCTGTGTTGTTTATTTGTTTTAACTAGGCACATTAGTAAAAGATTACTAATAGTATTTGTATTTCCAAGGAGTTCATTAGAAGAAAATTTGATATTTGTACTCAACCAGAAATTCTGATAGAATAATTTAACAATGGGATGTTGAGAGCAGCACTGGGTGAATATATGCTTTGAAGCTGAATTAATATTCCTTTCAGCACGTCCTATATTAACAAACAAGGTGCATTATTGTGGTCCCTGGATGAGAAGTTGAACCTTTCAAGGTGAGACATCCAATGTCCTAGATGGAAGTGGTTCCAGAGGTGCACCAAGCTCAGAGGAAGTGAGCACATCAAGCAAAAGGGAAGGAGCCCTGAGTGACCATAAGGGTGATGGATTTGAGAATTGCATTAGGAATAATCCTCACAATTGAGTTCCTCCCTTGCAGCCTTCTTATTTTTCTTAGCAATGGGCAACATTGCTTTAAGCTTAGGTTAAAGCAGAGAATGTGTGTTGGGCCTGAGTGAAAAGCAGCACCAGAAGATAAATGGTAATGCTCAGGAGAAACAGGGAATAGCTACACGCGTATGGCAAGCTGGCTGCTGGCACACTTCACACATCATCCTACTGTCCTTTCCCACCATCACCAGGAATAAGCTCCTATAAGCACAACTGGCATCTACAGGTGAACGTGAGTGATCAGTTCCAAAGGGAGGGAGCTGGGAGACCCAGTGCTCCAATCTCACTGTCCTTCCTTCTTGCCAAACCCAAGCAAGAAGCCCACTGCTGGGGTTCAGATAGATCAGCCTCTCAGGGAAGAGTCCAGTGGATAAGGGTAAAGAGCAGATGTGGATAGAGCAAATGAATCAAATGCATAGGTTATGACTTCATGAGACTAATTTCCAAACCACTATAACCAAAAAATAAAACAAAGCACACACTTGATCAATCCAACATTATGGTACATTGTCTTCAACGATGGCGAAAGAGTTCCTCAAAGCCTATTCACATAACCCTTTACAGCAATGGTTCTCAACCTTCCTAATGCCGTGACCCTTTAATACAGTTCCTCATGCTGTGGTGACCCCCAACCATAAAATTATTTTCGTTGCTACTTCATAACTGTAATTTTGCTACTGTTATGAATCGTAATGTAAATATCTGATATGCAAGATGTATTTTCATTGTTACAAATTGAACATAATTAAAGCATAGTGATTAATCACAAAAACAATATGTAATTATATATGTGTTTTCCAATGATCTTAGGCGACCCCTGTGAAAGGGTCGTTCGACCCCCAAGGGGGTCGCGACCCACAGGTTGAGAACCGCTGCTTTATAGTGATACTTTGCCATTCCTCCCATCAAGCAGTGGCATTTCCTTCTCTACCCTCCAAATCCAGGCTGGCCTTGTGCCTGGCTTTCACCAGCAGAATAATGAAGCAATGTTATGGGTCTTCTGGGCTTAGTCCTCAAGCCGCTTTGTGGCTTTCCCTATCCTCATCCTAGAACACTGCTGTTGGCGAGGAGGCCCAGGTTCTCAATGCCTTGAAGATAAGAGGCCATGTGAAGAGAGAGGGCCATGTGAAGAGAGAGTCAGCACATGTGACTGAACTGGACATGGGACTGAGGTCCCCATGGAGCCACTGCACCTGGTGTCTCAGGCAGGACCAGCAGAAGAAAGTCCCAGCTGAGCTCAGCCTGAGGTGCTGACCCACTGAATATTAAACAAATAAAATGGCAGTTGTTTGGAGTTTTTCAGTGGTTTCTCATAGTCCCAGCTGAGCTCAGCCTGAGGTGCTGACCCACTGAATATTAAACAAATAAAATGGCAGTTGTTTGGAGTTTTTCAGTGGTTTCTCATACTACAGCATATAAGTAATGACTAAACTAAAAGTACGTTTGAATGGTAAGCAGAAAACAAATCCAGCATTGCTGTTTGAAAATAAAGGGACAAGAAACAACATGCTATTCAAAAAGTAATGTTAAGAGCAAAAACATAGGAGAGGGAAAAACTATTTTTAAAATAATGGAAATTTCACACTGATAAATGTAATCTTATCTGAAATATCAGAAGCCATGAACCTTTATACATCTAATGATGTAATTTCAAAACATATAAAGAACTGCTTTAAAGAAAAATGGATAAAACAACTTACAAATAAATAGATTATAAATAAGTAAAAACAGACTCGTCCCCAGCAGCCGGCTGCAGGCAAATTGGGCTTTGGGGGAAGAGGAAGAAAAGTCGGATTACAAGAACAACCACCAACAACAACAATAAAAACCACCAGGATATTTTTTTGCAAATTTCTGACGTCTTTAAATTCATGAAGCAATTGTCCCTCTTTGCAATCAGCATTTGGATCTCAGAATGAGCAAGGAAAGACCCAAGAGGAATATCATTCAGAAGAAATACATTCAAGGAACAGCAGCCTCCTGATCACCACACCCTCTGTCTGAGGAACAGCAGCTGTGTGTGAAGCCTCCCCCCACCAGCAAGAGGAGCCACCACAGCGGTGAACAGCACCCACCACAGGAGCTGCTGCCAACTGAGGAGCAGCTGCTACCACAACTGCCCGAGGAGCAACCGCAGCCCGAGGAGCCACTGCCACCCAGGGAGCAGCCACTGAATGACTCAACATCTAGATATGTCCATGAGATCAAACATGGGTAGACAAAGAAACCCCCACAGGAAAGAAAAGGAGGACTCGCCAGAAAAGCAGCTAAGTGAAACAGAGGCATGCAGCATGACAGAAAAAGAATTCAGATTAAGGGTCCTAGAATGCATAAACTGGATGGAGGAAAAAATCAACAACTTATGCAAGAAGCAAGAAGAAAAAAATCAATAAATTATGTAAGAACCAAGAAGAAATGAAGAGTCATATAGCTGCAATAAAAAACACCACTGAAAGTTTCAACAGTAGACTAGGAGAAGCGGAGGACCGAATTAGCAAATTAGAAGACAGGGAAACAAAACACACCCAAACTGAACAGCAATTGGAGAAAAAGATTAAAAGACAGGAGGAGAGCCTAAGGGAGCTATGGGACAACATGAAACGAAACAACATATGAATAATAGGGGTGCCAGAACAACAGAAAGAGGAACAAGACTTAGAAAACCTATTTGAAGAAATAATATCAGAAAACTTCCCTGAGGTGGGGAAGAAAAAAGTCACACAAGCACAGAGAGTCCCAAACAAGGTGAACCCAAAAAGACCCACACCAAGACACATCATAATTACCATGGCAAATGTTCAGGACAAAGAGAGAATCTTAAAGGCTGCAAGAGAGAGACGGAAAGTTACATACAAGGGATCTCCCATCAGATTATCAAATGATTTCTCAACAGAAACACATCAGGCCAGAAAAGAATGGACGGAAATCTACAAAGTGATGCAAAGCAAAGGACTGAATCCACGAATACTCTATCCAGCAAGGCTATCATTCAAAATTGAAGGGGAAATAAGAAGCTTCACAGACAAAAAAAGGCTAAGGGAGTTTATCACCACCAAGCCAGCAATGCAAGAAATGCTAAAGGGACTGGTGTAAAAAGAAGAAATAAAAAGCTCAGAAAGAAAACAGCCACAAAAAATAGAAATGGCTACAAACAAGTACCTTCTAATAATAACTTTAAACGTAAATGGACTAAATGCTCCAACCAAAAGACATCAAGTGGCTGAATGGATAAAAAAACATGACCTATACATTTGCTGTCTACAAGAGACCCACCTCAGAAGAAGGGACACACACAGACTGAAAGTGAAGGGATAGAAAAATATCTTTCAGGCAAATGGAAATGAAAAAAAAGCTGGGGTAGCAATACTTATATCGGACAAAATAGACCTCAAAGTGAAGGCCATAACAAGAGATAAGGAAGGCCACTTCATAATACTAAAGGGATCAATACAACAAGAAGATATAACCCTGATAAACATATATGCACCCAATGCAGGAGCACCCAAATACATAAAAAGAACTCCTGGAAGATATCAAAGGAGAGAACGACAACAATACAGTCATAGTAGGGGACTTTAATACACCACTGACATCACTGGATAAATCCTCTAGACAAACAATCAGCAAAGAAACAGCAATCCTAAATGACTCACTAGATCAGATGGACTTAATTGACATCTTCAGAACACTTCACCCCAAAGCCACGGAATATACATTCTTCTCAAGGGCTCATGGGACATATTAAAAAATAGACCACATATTGGGTCACAAACAAAGTCTCCCCAAATTCAAGAAGATTGAAATCATACCAAGCATCTTCTCAGACCACAATGGCATAATATTAGAAATAAACTACAATAAAAACAACCCAAAATACGCAAACACTTGGAAGCTGAATAGCATGTTATTAAATAATGATTGGGTTACCAATGAGATGAAAGAAGAAATTAAAAACATCCTGGACGCTAATGACAATGAAAACACAACAATCCAAAACCTCTGGGACACAATGAAAGCAGTCCTGAGAGGGAAGTTTATAGCTCTACAGGCCTATCTCAAAAAACAAGAAAAAATGATAGTTAATCATCTAACTCTACATCTCAAAGAATTAGAAAGAGAGCAACAAGAAAACCCCAGAGTGAGCAGAAGGAAGGAGATAATAAAGATTAGAGCAGAAATAAATGACATAGAGACCAAAAAAAACAATATAGAAAATCAATGAAACCGAGAGCTGTCTTTGAAAGGATAAACAAGATTGATGAACCTCTAGCCAGGCTCACCAAGAAGCAAAGAGAGAGGACCCAAATAAACAAAATCAGAAATGATAGAGGCGAAATAACAACAGACCCCACAGAAATACAAATGATTGTTAAAAAATACTATGGACAACTCTACTCCAACAAACTAGACAACCTGGAGGAAATGGACAAATTCCTAGAAAAATACAACATTCCAAAACTCAATCAGGAAGAATCTAAGAATCTCAATAGGCCAATAACTATGGAAGAAATTGAAGCAGTCATCAAAAAGCTTCCAGCCAACAAAAGCCCAGGACCAGATGGCTTCACAGGGGAGTTTTACCAAACATTCAAGGAAGAACTAAAACCTATCCTCCTCAGACTACTACAGAAAATTCAAGAGGAAGGAACACTTCCAAGCTCATTCTATGAAGCCAGCATCACCCTAATACCAAAACCAGGTAAAGACAACACAATAAAAGAGAATTACAGGCCAATATCCCTCATGAACATAGATGCCAAAATCCTCAACAAAATCTTAGCAAATCGGATCCAGCAGTATATCAGAAAGATCATACACCATGACCAAGTAGGATTTATCCCAGGGATGCAAGGATGGTACAATATCCGCAAATCAATAAACGTGATACATCACATAAACAAATTGAAAGAAAAAAACCACATAGTCATATCAATTGATGCAGAAAAAGCATTTGACAAAATCCAACACCCATTTTTGATAAAAACTCTCGCATGGTGGGAATAGAAGGATCATACCTCAACATAATAAAAGCCATATATGACAAGCCCACAGCCAACATCATACTCAATGGACAAAACTAACACCATTTCCCCTAAGAACAAGAACAAGACAGAGATGCCCACTCTCACCACTCCTGTTCAACATAGTCCTGGAAGTATTAGCCATTGCAATTAGGCAAGAAGATATAAAAGGCATCCAAATTGGAAAAGAGGAAGTAAAACTGTCCTTATTTGCAGATGACATGATATTATACATACAAAACATTCTAAAGACTCCATCAAAAAACTACTAGACTTAATACATGAATTTGGCAATGTAGCAGGATACAAAATTAACCCCAAGAAATCTAAGGCATTTCTATACACCAATAGTGAACTTTCAGAAAGAGAGACTAAAAAAACAATCCCATTTACCATCTCACCAAAAAATTAAGCTACCTAGGAATAAACTTAACTAAAGAGGTAAAAGACCTCTACTCAGAAAACTACAGGACGTTGAAAAAGGAGATAGAGGAAGACATAAACAGATGGAAGAACATACCGTGTTCATGGATTGGTAGAATCAACATCATTAAAATGTCCATACTACCCAAAGCAATCTATAAATTCAACACACTTCCCATCAAAATACCAACGGCATACTTCACAAATCTAGAACGAACTCTCCAAAAATTCATCTGGAATAAAAAAAGACCCCAAATAGCTGCAGCGATCCTGAGAAAGAACAAAGTAGGAGGGATCTCAATACCAGATAACAAGCTGCATTACAAAGCCACTGTTCTCAAAACTGCCTAGTACTGGCACAAGAACAGACATATAGATCAATGAAATAGAATTGAGAGCCCAGAAATTGACCCGAACCAATATGCTCAATTAATATTTGACAAAGGAGGCAAGAACATACAATGGAGCCAAGATAGTCTCTTTAATAAATGGTGTTGGGAAAATTGGATAGATACATGCAAGAAAATGAAACTAGACCACCAACTTACACCATACACAAAAATAAACTCAAAATGGATAAAGGACTTAAATGTACGATGGGAAACCATAAAAATTCTAGAAGAATCCAAAGGCAACAAAATCTCAGGCATATGCCGAAGCAATTTCTTCACTGATACAGCTCCTAGGGCACTTGAAACTAAAGAGAAAATGAACAAATGGGACTACATCAAAATAAAAAGCTTCTACACAGCAAAAGAAACCATCAACAAAACAACAAGAAAGCCCACTACATGGGAGAACATATTTGCCAATGTCATATCTGATAAGGGCCTAATCTCCAATATTTATAGGGAACTCATACAACTTAACAAAAGGAAGATAAACAATCCAATCAAAAAATGGGCAAAGGATCTAAATAGACAGCTTTCAAAAGAGGACATTCAGAAAGCCAAGAGACATATGGAAAACATGCTCAAAGTCACTAATCATCTGAGAGATGCAAATCAAAACAACAATGAGGTACCATCTCACACCTGTCAGACTGGCTATCATCAACAAATCAACAAACGACAAGTGCTGGAGAGGATGTGGAGAAAAAGGAACACTCGTGCACTGCTGGTGGGAATGCAGACTGGTGCAGCCACTATGGAAGACAGTATGGAGATTCCTCAAAAAACTAAAAATGGAACTCCCATTTGACCCTGTGTTCCCACTTCTAGGAATATATCCAGAAACACCAATCAGAAAGGATATATGCACCCATATGTTCATAGCAGCACAATTCACCATAGCTAAGATCTGGAAACAGCCTAAGTGCCCATCAGTAGATGAATGGATTAGAAAACCATGGTACATCTACACGATGGAATACTATGCTGCTGTAAAAAAGAAGGAACTCTTACCATTTGCAACAGCATGGATGGAACTGGAGAGCATTATGCTAAGTGAAATAAGCCAGTCAATGAAGGAAAAATACCACATGATCTCACTCATTCATGGATAATAAAGACCATTATAAACTTATGAACAATAACAGATACAGAGGCAGAGCTACCTCAAACAGATTGCCAAACTGCAGCGGGAAGGCCGGGGAGGGTTGGGGGGCAGAAGGGAGGAGGGTAAGAGATCAACCGAAGGACTTGTATGCATGCATATAAGCATAACCAATGGACATAAGACACTGGGGGATAGGGGAGGCCAGGGGATTGTCAAGGGCAGGGAAAAAAAGGAGACATATGTAATACTCTTTGTAATACTTTAAGCAATAAAACAATTAAAAAAAAAAGAAGAAAAAAATAATAAGTAAAAACAGTCCTGGCTGGTTTGGCTCAGTAGATAGAGCATCGGCTCATGGACTGAAGGGTCCCAGGTTCGATTTTAGTCAAGGGCATGTACCTAGGTTGCAGGCTCAATCCCTGATCCCTGGCCCATGTCTCTCTGTCTCTCTCCTTCCCTTCACTCTCTCAAAAAAAAAAAAAAAAAAAAAAATCAATGGAAAAATATCCTTGAGTGAGGATGAACAAAAACCAAAACAACAACAAGAACAAAGCTGTTTTTAAAAAAGTGAAAACATACATAATTAATAAATTTTATTGAAGAGTTATATTTTAAGGAAATCTGTACCAAACATGGGGAAATGCATTAAATAGTTGTATTTTTTCTCATTTTTACATATTATTTCCACATAAAAAGTATAAAGAATAATATAACAGCATGTACCTGCCAGTGTCATTTTTTTCAAGGTTAACTTTTAAATGTATTTGTTTAGATGTATTTATTTCTAAGAAATAAAATGCCAGAGAACAGCAATCTCCACTTATCCTGTTAGCTCTGTCCCTCCACAGAGACAATGATTATCCTAACTAAAATGGTGAATTTTCCCCTTTGTTTCTATACTTTTATCATGTATATATGTCTCCATAAATAATATATGGGATTGTTTTATGTATTTTTAATGATACACTGTAGGGAAGGAAAAAACTTTTCATCTATCCTCCCAGGTTCTGTGCCTGAGGCCCTGGAAATTAAACTGACAAAAGACAGATTAACAAGAGAAATACAGTTTCTTAACACACATGGTGGAAACCAGTGATGAGTAACTCAAAGGGAAGTTGGAACTTGGGGCTCCTATGGTATCTTAACAGTGAATTTGTAGAGAAGTGACAAGTCAAAGGAAAGGGGGTGCAGGCTTTCAGAGTGGTGTGCTGTGGGAAGGTAAATAAGTGGAAGATTAGGGCTGTTTAGTAAGATTTGTCATGTAGATTTCTCTCTCTAGAGTCACTGTAGTGAGTGAGTAAGTCCCAGTGATTAGGTGATTAAGAGTTGTTCTCATAGTGTGAAAAATTTGCCTGGTGACAGATGATTTCTGGACTTAGTGAGGTGATTATATTGTAAGGTATGTAAGTGTTGAGTCACTATGCTGTACACCCGAAACCCACACAATATTATATGTCAATTATATCTCAAGAAAGCTGGGGGGGAATTTTAAAAAAATAAACCAACAGCAACAAAAAAGTGTTATTCTCCTCTTCCTGGTAAAGAAGGAAGAGACCTGTCTTTATAAATGAAAATGTGTGCCCTATTTTTAGCCAGATTAGAGAGGGAATGAAGTTTTCTTTTCTTTTCTTTCTTTCTTTCTTTCTTTCTTTCTTTCTTTCTTTCTTTCTTTCTTTCCTTTTCTGTATTTACTGTTTCTTAATTCATCTAAATGTATATCTTTCTGTGATATTTTTTAAATTCAAAATAAAGTAGCCAAGCTATATCTACTTATTTTTCAGCTTTAAAGGTATATTTGGCATAATGTACATATTGTATCTGAAAGGGCGAGGGCTAGGCCCTCCATCTTGCCCCAGGGTAAGGGCTACGTCCTCCATCTTACCTTGGCCACGTGTTTGGCAAGGAGCTTCTTCCCGGAAGTTAAGACTCTGCTAGCCACACCCAGGAACAAGACATCGACTTGCGCCTGGCCAATCGGCAAAGCACAGTCCTTTCTCCTCCCCTTACTCCAACCCCCCCTATATAACCGGTCTCTAGGCGGGGTTCTCTCTCTCAGCCACTCGGTTTGCCGTGGTGTCGGTGAGTCTGGTGGACGGGAGCTCAAGCTAGCTTGAAATACAGATTCTTATGCTTTTGCATCGGATTGGCTGGCTCCCTGATGTGGTTTCTTGGGAATCTTGAAATCTGGGCATAACAGTATCCATTTAAAATCATTAGATCAAAACAAGTTCATTTATTTTAGATGCTATGGTGGACGAAAGAGGCCACATGCTAACCTGACATGCTCAGGGAAGGCCTGCAGTCTTGCAAACTAAAAGACTTAAACTACAAAGGATGTGTTGTAACGTACCCCGCGAATCACAGAAGGATGCCTCAAGAAGTCGAATTAAAGAGTCATATTTATTGCAATCCGGGACTATGAGGGGGCATCTTGCTCTCCCAAATCTCATAGTGATAAGATGGTCGCAAAACCAGACTTACATAGGCAAAGATCACAAAGGTATTGATTACATCCCAGGGTTTGGAATGAGGAACCTGGTTCGCAAAAAAGCAGTTTACAGAAGCAGAAGCAGCATGTTATCTAAATTATAGTTTTGGGTCTCCAGATCACTAAATTGACAGAAACACGTTATCTAGAGCCCTCGGCTCTGGAATGAGGAACCTGGTCAGACTTAAGCATGTTATCTAAATTACAGTTTTGGGGTCTCCGGAACACTGAGTTAACAGGGACACGTTAACTGGAGCCCTCTGACCTTGGGATAATCGTGCTGTCCTTCCCAGGTAAAGGAAAATGTGCTTTCTAAGACCAGTATGACCACAACTAATGGGATATTCACAGTACAATCGATAGGGTATTCAATCGAATGGGATGATTTATATAATTCAGAAAATCAAAATAACTTTTCTATTATTTTAGCAAACAAATAAGTACAGAAACCAAACAGCAGGGTTAAAGTTAAACTATAGTTTCTACCTGAGGTGATTGCTACCATACTTCAGATGGTCTGAGATTAAACTTTAACTAAGAGCAGTTATGGTGGGTAGTCACCTCCTAGGCCAGTATCTTCCCTGACAAGGTCAACCTTTACCTTAACTGAGCCTATCTGTCTTTTTGCATCTATGATAACATATCCTTGAAATGTCAGGGTAACTTGTAACTTCCCTTTTTTCCATACCCCTCAGGCCACAACCAAATTCCGTGGGCACCAGGACAGGAGACCATAAATTCCTACATTGTAATTGTTATCATGTTAATTTTTGACTGTTGACTTTCCTGCACCCACTTAAATCTATCATTTTACTTCTTATCCAATCCCAGAGGTTTCTCTGCTTTGCTTACTCCCACCTCACTAATCTATCACCAATGGATTTCATGTAACCCACCTGCGTCTCCCGCCTCCTCCTTTGATTTCAATGTATAAAAATAGATGAAAAATTGCCATTCTCCGGAGCATTATCCCAATACATTGAGATTCTGCTTCCCAGCAATTGTCGACAGTTTGGCTCAAATAAACTCACAAAAATTCTTTACAGGTTTGAATATTTTCACGTTAACACTATCAAGCCTTCAAGTCTGTGATCATTCTCTTCTTGTTGAATATTTAGGTTGCTTCTCATTTTCTGCCACTGCAACAATTCTGCAATGGATACTTTTGTATCCACTCTTGTCTATATATGTAAAAGCATTTCTCAGAGAAGTGGATTGCTGAGTCATAGGAAATCTACACCTTTTCTTTTCTTTTTTCTTTTTTTTTTCAGGGAATTGCCACATCGTGCTAAGAAATTGCACCAATTTACATTCCACCAGCAGTAGCTGAGATTTCTGTTTCTCACATCTAGACCAATACTTTGTATAGTTAGATTTTTTTTTTTAATCTGTGCAATCTAATGGAAGAGGTGTAGTATAGTTTAATTCAGAATCAATTCCTAGGTTGATAGTGGCTTTCCCTCAGTAGCCCATTACCATATGACATCTAACGTTGCAAATGAAACATATACTATCAGTGTAACTGTTATTCTTTGTAGGTGACTTATTTCTCTATCTGTAATGTTGTGGGTTTTTTTTGTCTTTGACATTATACAGTTTACTGTAATGTGATTAGGTGTTGATATTTAGTTCATTCTGTGCTAGATTAAGTATCCTTAAATTAGAGCCTTTAGAACTTTCTGAAAAATTCTCAGTCGTTGCCTTTTACAGCATTGTCTACAGACTCCTGTTTCAGCAATTTGGTAAATTTGGTATACCTGTGCAGGTACAAAACCATTTTTAAATGGTGGATAAAAATAGGAAAAATATATCTCAGAAATACGTTTCTCAGCTTTTGAGAAAGTAAGGGAAAACAATCAGAGGCCACTAAACACTAGAAAGCATAATTCACAATCACTCGAACCAGTATTTAACTTGAGGGTATTTGCAGATAGCGCAGAACGTGAAGGACAGGGTCAGACTAGATCAGTGATGGCGAACCTTTTGAGCTCGGCGTGTCAGCTTTTTGAAAAACCCTAACTTAACTCTGGTGCAGTGTCACATATAGAAATTTTTTGATATTTGAAACCATAGTAAAACAAAGATTTATATTTTTGATATTTATTTTATATATTTAAATGCCATTTAAATATGAAAAATCAACCAAAAAAAATGAGTTTGCGTGTCACCTCTGACACACGTGTCATAGGTTCGCCATCACTGGACTAGGTGATGCCCACAAAAGCCACAACATTGCCCTAAAGATGATAGGTGGTGAACTAGGAAAGGTACACCTTGAAAAAAATATATTTGCCTGTTTTGTTCTTGTCTCAGGGTAGAGTAGCAAGAGGGTTAAAGTCTCCTGAGTATTTGTAGCCAAGTATTCACTCAGCCAGCTTGGGGGCCCAGGTTCACACTGTTCCTATGGCAAAGAAGCCCAAGCTGGAATCTCCTCGAGAGGAACATACTTTAAGTACCGAACTCAAAGATTGTCAAAATAGAAAGCTTCAAGCACAGCGCTCTTTTCATATCATGAGTTTAGCCCTCTGAAATCTATTTCAGATTTCTGACTCCAAGAACTATAAAACGGTAAATTTATGTTGTTTTAAGCCACTATTTCTCTCTCTCTCTCTCTCTCTCTCTCTCTCTCTCACACACACACACACACACACACACACACACACATTCTCATGCCAAACCCCTCACTTGATCTAACAAAAGGAGAAGACCGTGACATGCCACCGTGTTCTGTCAAATTTACTACAATTTGTAATAGCATTAAAAGGAAATGAATTGTCTGGCAAAAATGCTTCCTTTTTCCTCATGGACTTCGATTTGTAGAAGGTAGCTTATGGGGTAAGTGGCATTTTTTTGCCCTTTCACCAGGCAAATAGGCAGAGTTCTGTTATTGTTTTCATGGGTGGCAGGCTTTGAGGTCAGGCTTTATGCACTTAGTTCAGTTCCAGCTTTCAAATCTGTGTAGACCCAACACCCCTGGGTTTTAAAAGCCTTGGCAGACTGCCTCTCGGCCTTTTTAACATCAGCTATAGGAAACATGGCAAACCTGGCATCAATCTCACTTATAGCATTTCATTCCTTTTTTTCTGGCTTCTAGAGACTGCTTTTTCATTTTGGCTGAGCTATTTACTAAAAATATTTTGTTTTTTATTTCCAAACTAGAGGCCCAATGCACGAAATTCGTGCAAGGGGCTCAGCCCTCGAAACTCGGGCTGCCTCGTGGCCCCTTGGCCCCACCCCCCACCCACTGGTAGTTCTGGAAGGTCATTCTGGAAGGTCGTTCCACCATCCTGTCTAATTAGCATATTAGCTTGTTATTATATAGGATAACTGTTAGGTTCAAAACAACATTCAAAATAAAATTATAAACTGCGTAGAAAAGAACAAAAATAAAAAAAAATTAAAGCTGTGAGAGGCAAGCAGAGTGGTTGGTAATCAGAAAAATGTATAGACTTAAAAGCATAATTAGAAAAAAATGGGAGAGTAAAAATAAGTAAATAAGTAAGTAAGTAAGTAAATAAATAAATCATCCAATCATTCTACTCAAGAATCTAGAAAAACAAGAAAATAATCCAAGGAAATTAATTTAAAAATTTAATTTAAAAAATTTAAATAACCGAAACCGGTTTGGCTCAGTGGATAGAGCGTCGGCCTGTGGACTGAAAGGTCCCAGGTTCGATTCCGGTCAAGGGCATGTACCTGGGTTGCAGGCACATCCCCAGTAGGAGATGTGCAGGAGGCAGCTGATCGATGTTTCTAACTCTCTATCTCTCTCCCTTCCTCTCTGTAAAAAATCAATAAAATATATTTTTTTAAAAAAATTTAAATATATTTTTATTGATTTCAGAGAGGAAGGGAGAGGGAGAGAGAGATGGAAACATCAATGTTGAGAAAGAATCATTGATTGTCTGCCTCCTGCACACCCTACACTGGGGATCGAGCCGGCAATCTGGGCATGTGCCCTGAGCAGGAATCGAACTGTGACCTCCTGGTTCATAGGTTGACACTTAACTACTGAGCCACACTGGCTGGCAGGAATTAAGAAATTTAAAAGCTGAAATTGAAGATATAAAAAAACAAACCAGAAGAACTAATTTAATCAATAAAAACAAAACTTTTCTTGAAAGGAAGAATAAAACAGCTAGAATTTTGTCAAATAAGATCAAGAAAAAAACAGCAGAGAAAATACAATTTGAAAATGTATGTAACCTATAGGTATAAAAGATATTAATTTACTGAATATTATGTAGAAATTTATACCAATAATTTATAAACCTAAGTAGTTCCTAGAAACATGTATGTTCTCAAAATTGAGTCAAAAAGATAGAACACCGAACAGATAAATAATCACCCCCAAAACCCGAAGCATGCTGAGAGGTGTATGAGGGAGTTCCTTTAATGAACAAATGAATCATGTTTTATTTAAATATGATAGAAAAAAACATGTAAAGTTTTCAAACTTACCAAAACTATGAAAATTGTATTAATAAAAATCTCATTATAAACCAATCTCACTATGAACAGATACAATAAAATGCTAGTAACCAAATTAGTACTGCATAATAGATCTATACATATATGTTCTTAGATGAGAAGTCTCAATGCTCTAAAGTTACAATATTTCAATTTAGTCTGTAATTTTTTTTTTAAATATATTTTATTGATTTTTTACAGAGAGGAAGGGAGAGAGATAGAGAGTCAGAAACATTGATGAGAGAGAAACATCGATCAGCTGCCTCCTGCACATCTCCCACTGGGGATGTGCCCGCAACCCAGGTACATGCCCTTGACCGGAATCAAACCTGGGACCTTTCAGTCCGCAGGCCGACGCTCTATCCACTGAGCCAAACCGGTTTCGGCATAGTCTGTAAATTTAATGCAATCTCAATGAGACAAGTTCATAAAGAAGAAAAAATAATTAAATATAGTAAAAAAAATTTTTAAAAATTGAGTCATGATGGAAGATATAACTAATAAGATATAACCAAACTATAACCAAAATATAAAAATACAGTGATTTTAAAATGAGGTATTAAAAGAAAAATAGGTAATAGATCACTAGAATTGCAGAGTTAAAAATTTTCCTATCTAAATAAAAATTTAAATTCTAATATGCATACCCTTCTACCTCTATCTATAGAGAATACTCTATTAAATATATGTTGCTTGGACACTACCTCTTACCATGAACAAATAAACTTCGAAGGAATTGAAAAACTAGACATTAAAAAAAAGAAGCATAGCTTGGCCTGTGTGGCTCAGTGGTTGAGTGTCAACCCATGCACCAAGAGGTCACCAGTTGGATTCCTGGTCAGGGCACATGCCCTGGTTGCAGGTTCAATCCCCTGTAGGGGACCTGCAGAGGCAACCAATCCATGTTGATTCTCTCCATGGATGTTTCTATTTCTCTATCCCTCTCCCTTCCTTTTTCTCTAAAAATTCAATAAAAACATATCTTAAGAAAGAAGCATAAACATATTCAAAGAAAATATAAAATTTATTTTTTAACCTTAGAGAAATAGACAAATTTGATAATCAAAAAAACGCAATAGGTCTTTAAAATAAATGACCCTTTAATGATGTTGAAAACACCGGCGATAGACTGAGATAAAATATTTGCAACACATATCATGTAAAAATGATTAATACCCAGAATAAAGCATCACTACAAATTAATAAGAAAACAGAAAGACTATGAACAGGCAATTCACAAATTAACAAACACAGTGTGATGCATGCTGTGCTGTGCTCCAGTCCTGAAGGACTTATCCCCCCAGCTGCTGAGAGGGTTGCTGACTGCCCTCAGCTGTCAGCCCTCTCTGGGAGTTACTCAGTGGAAAAGAGTCACCTCACCCAGGGACATGCACATCCCAGGGCAGCCCTCATCCAATGACTTTGGGAAGCAAGGGTATAAGGGCCTGGCCACCTCGCCTGAACTCAGGACAATTCCAAAGGCCAGCATAACTCCAGAGAACTATGTGTTAATCAAAAGAGCATTCCCTAATAATTTCCTGCATCCTAATCTCTATCTCGGCACCTGCAATAGTCACTGAACATAAAAAGATGCCTTACCCCAGTCCTAATTAGGGAAATACAATTAAAAAAAATCAAAGGTTCTCTTTTGTTCATTGGGTTGGCAACATTTTTAAAGCCTGATAGCATCCAGGGTTGATGAGGGTGTGGGAAAATAGGATTTTCATACAGTGTCAAAACGTAAATTGGTAAAGCATTTTTGGAAAGCAATTTGCCATAACCTATCAATTCCACGTCTATGTACCTGCCTTTGAAAAATAGTAGGACATTTGTATAAAAATATATATAAAGCAGTTCACTGAAATGTTTTTAATGTGGAAAAACTGCAAACAACAGTACATATAGTGTCTTGGAATCTGCTTCCCTTTCCTTGGGGAATCACCTCTTTCCATCTCTGCACATGTGGGGCTGTCAATCACAGTTGCCCTGAGATGGTTAATTTTCTGTGTCAATTTGACTGGACTAAGGGATGGCCAGTTAGCTGGGAAAACATTATTTCCTGGACTGTCTGTGAGGGTGTTTCCAGAAGACATTAGCATTTGAATCAATAGACTGAATAAAGAAGATTACCTCACCAATGTGGGTAGGCATCCTGAATAAAGCAAAAAGGCTGAGGAAGGGCGAATTTGTTCTCTGCTTGAGCTAGGACAACCACCTTCTCCTGCCTGCCCTTGGACATCAGTGCTCCTGGTTCACAGGCCTTCAGACTCACACTGGGAGTTAGACCAATGGTGTCTGGGTTCTCAGGCCTGCTGCCTTAGCCTGGAACTACACACAGCTTTCCTGGGCTGGTCATGAGACTCCTCAGCCTCCATAATCTCATGGGCCAACCCCTCAAAACAAATGTTTCTATATATGTCTATGTATTAGAGACCTGTCATGGAAGTGATACACATAGATAGACACTGGTATATCGAAGGGGCTAGAGTCAGTGGAATAAAACCAAAACACATACAAAGGCTGATCAAGAAATGAAAATATTGATCTGTGAAGCAATCATTCAGTCTCCACATCCAGCTAGGCCTGAATATTCCACTTCAATAAGCCATTAATTTCCCTTATTTTGCTACAACTAGTTTAAAACAAATTTGTAAATCTTGCAACCAAAATAATTGATAATAATAAAAGCATAATATGCTAATTAGATCAGATGTCTTTCCGGACGACCTTCCAGACATCCTTCCGGACAACCTTCCAGATGAAGCCAGGACTGCAGGGGCGAAGGCAGAAGCAGCCACCATGGTGGGCGAGGGCTGAGCCCCTTGCATGAATTTCGTGCATCGGGCCTCTAGTCTATACTAATAAAAGCCTAGATGACCATCACGCCCTCACATCATCACACGATGGCATGTCCATGTCGTCACAAGATGGCCACCCTCACGTTGTCACAAGATGGCTGCCACAAAAGATGGCCGCCACAAGATGGCTGGCAGGAGAGGGCAGTTGTGGGCGATCAGGCCAGCAGGGGAGCAGTTAGGTGTCAATCAAGCCGGCAGGGGAGCAGTTAAGGGGTGATCAGGCCAGCAGGGGAGCGGTTAGGGGGCAATAGGCTGGCAGGAAGAAGTGGTTAGGAGCAATCAGGCTGGCAGGCAGGCGAGTGGTTAGGAGCCAGCAGTCCTGGATTGTG
>NW_005873381.1:0-13182 GCF_000147115.1 Myotis lucifugus
AGCTCCAGGCCCCCAGGAAGCCCGCCCCACCGAGGCCCCCTGGCCTCCCAGGCCTCACCCTCCCCATCAAGGCGCCCCAGCCCTGGCCAGCACCCGGGCCCAGTCAAAAGTAAACATGCACACACCACCCAAACCTCCGCTTCCTTCCTGCACACGCGGCCGCCGAGCCTGCCGGCAGCAGGAGCAGCCGCGGGGGCGAGCGGGGGCGGAGGCGCCTGCCCCACGGCGGACACACTGGCCCCCAGCGCTGCTGCCCCTTGGCACAGCCTGCCCCTCCCATCGCTCACATCCTGGCGGGTGGGGGGGGGGCCGCACAGAGACCAAGGTCCCCACCGAGGCCGGCCGGCCGCTCCCACATGCCTGGTCTGGGAGGGTTCGGAGGGGCCCGGGGAGGTCGCTCTGACAGCTACACCGGACAGCGGGCCCTGCAGACTGTTTTGAGTCCACCTGGGCGGCCCCAAGCTGGCAGGAGCCCTTCACAAGCACCTACTGTGCATGGGGCCAGGACTGAGGCAGCACCCACTGCGAGTCGGTAGACAGGCAGAGCCCCAGGGAGCTCAGAGCTCATCCGAGGTGAAGTCACCCCCCCCAAGCCCTGATCAGGAAGTCAAAGACAGGCAGACCCAGGGGGCCTCCCCCCAAGACTGCTGATCGTTAGCTTGAAAAACCCCAATAAGCCCAGGGGTCTCCACCACTCACGCAGCAAGGCCAGCCCTGCCTCCCCCTCTGAGGGCCCGGGGCCATGGTGGGGTGGGCATTCTGTCTCATGCAAGCCTCGTGTCCAGCCCTGCCCAGCCCCTAGCCCTGGCCCTCAGAGCAGGCACGGTCATTCCCTGTGCGTCTTCCTGACCGACACCTCCTCCAGGAAGCCCTCACTGCCCCTGCCAGACAGAGTAGAAAAGTCCAGCCCAGACCCCACCCCAAAGAACACCCAAGGGCGGGCCCCACCCTAAAGGTCGGGGTGGGGAACGTCCGGCCCACTGGCCAGAATCGTTTGGTCTGGCCCTGCCAAGGCCTCAGGGCTGAGGTGATGAAGTGTTTGACCAAATGCAGCAGCTAATTTTTAAATTGACAGTTCTGTATGGCGCGCGAATGACGTTGCAAATATCCAAATGGCTCTTGGCAGGAGAGAGGTCCCCACCCTGCCCTGGGTGCTAGCTTGGTCTGAGCCCATCACCCCTGACTGCAGGCCCCGGCCCCCCGCCCTCTTCAAAGCCTCCGCAGCCTCTGACCTGTCCTAGCAGCCCCACCCCCTCCAGGACCCCTGTGACCAGTCCAGCCCACACCTGTCCTCCTGAAGGTCAGTTTTCCCCTGAAAAGCTGGGCCCAGGACACAGGCTGTGCCGGCCTCGGCCGTGCTGTCCACCCTGGGCCCCAGCTCGAAGCCCCCTGACACAGGACCGGTGGCCCTAGAGCCTGCGAAGGCCCTTGTCTGGCTGCTGACCCCCAGACCCAGTGGCAAAGGGTCTGCAGGAGGTGCCTGGGGAGAGGAGGCCCGGGGACAGGAGCCCTGGGGACACACACAGGAGGGCCTGGCCTGGAGGCAGCTAAGGAGGCCGACCCTCAGGCTCCCTGCGCTGCCACACCTGCGCCCTGGACACCCAGGGAGCTCCACCCACAGCGCCCGCACGCAGATCCTATCTGCCTTCCCACCTGCCCTCCTCCCCTCCCGAGGGTTTCCGGCTTGAAGGTGGACCCTGGGGCAGCGTCTGCTCCTCCCGGCCACCCAGCCTCCCAGGGGGCCGCACAGCCTGGGGAGGCGGGTCCCCGAGGGCTGGCCCCCTCCCGCTCTCCCGCGCCTCGGCAGTTCCCAGGCCCCGCCGGCAGCAGGCCCCGGCACGTCGGCCACAGCGGCCCTGCCACCCCCGCCCCCGGGACCGGTGTGACTCACGGGGCCGGCACGCCGCCTCCGGCCCCCACCTGGGGCGGCTGCCCTGCACACACACCTGCCCGGACTTGACGCCAGCGGACAGGACGGGCCTGGGAACGGGTGTCCCAACACGCGGGGCTGGCCGAGCTCGGCGCCAGGAGGTGCTCCCAGGAGGGAGCAGGAGGCCGTGCTTGGCTACCCCTCTTGGACTCACCCAGCCCGGACGCCAGCACCTGGCAGACCCCCCCAACCCGGGCCTGGGCGCTGCCTCTCCCATGGGAGACTGGGCAGGACCCTACGGGGCCGGGTAGGTCATCGGGCCTGTCCCCTCCGGGCCACAAGCACCTGGGTCTCGGGCTCTGGCCAGGCCGCTCGGGGAGGCCGCCTCCAGGAGGGCGCGGGGCCTCTGCTCAGGCCCGGCCCACGGCCTCGCTGTCGGTGGGCAAGTCTTATCACCTCCCAGGAACCGGCGGGCCAAGGGGGCAACGGGCAGGAGCGCAGGGCCCTGACAGCGGTCAGTGTGGGAAATGCCTCACCTCGGCTCACAGGCCTGCGACACAGAAGGGCCACCAGGCCACTGGGCAGTGATGTCCACCACCCGCTCGCCACCTTGTGTCCCACAGATGGCCAGTCCCAGAAGCCCCCAGGAGCCCAGGGTGCTGAGTGCCCGCCTCGGGACAGCCTGCGCTCCCTTCACCCCTCCCTGCCCCCCGGGTCATCTGTTCCCCGCAGCAGGGGCCCCACGGGAGTGGGAAAGACGGATGCAAGGCCACCAGGCGGGCGAGGGACCAGGAAGAGCAACGCAAGGACAAGCAGGTGAGCAGGGAACCGCACGCACAGATGTGGGGAGGGGAGCGGCGTCCAGCCCAGCCCCCGGGGCTGTGTCAGCAGGAGTGACCCGGCAGCATGGACATCTGCTGACTGAGGCAGGGCAGGCCCGCCCCGCCCCCACCGGGGGAAGGCGAGGGGCTCGGCCCCGCCCAACGACAGAGCAGGCCTCTCTTCCGGGCACAGGATGGAGCGGGACAATCTGACTTAAGGAAACAAAACAAAGTCACAGCCAAGGGCAGCCTGGCTTTCGCCCCGCGCTCAGCTCAGGAACTCCCGCGGGCAGGAGCCCCCTGCACGCCTGGAGCAGACGGACACACGGTCAGTCTGGGGCGCCCAGGAGCAGCCGCTGGGCAGAGCGAGCTTGTGGGAGACAGAGGCTCCCACCACCGACCCCGTGAACCATGGCCCTGCGCTGGCTGGGGGGCAGAGAGAGCCCCCCTCACACCTGCCCCTGGGATGGGGACCAGGGCACCCTAGAGCCCTGATAAGCCAGCAGGCATCCTCGTTGCCCCGCCCCGTCCCCACAGGGCAGGCCACCACTCTCCCTCCTCCACCTCTGGGGCGGATGGCATGGCCTGCTCGGGAGGCAGGCGTTACAACGGCTGGGGTCCAGGACCCCCCCAGGCGTGGGCCGGGGCCCTGTGCACAATCCGGCACAGCCTTGGAAGGGAGCGGCTGGCATGCTGGGCCCCGGGAACTCGGCCTCGCCTGCACCTCTGCCCCTCCCTGGTCATGCCCAGAACAAGGGCGGCTGCCAGCTCCCCGCGAGCGCGCTGCTGGCCCCGCTCACCACCCTTTGCACCGCCGTCTGCCCACTGCCCCGGGACAGCACCCCCGGGCCCCCCGCAGCCCCACCTGGCCCTGCCACCCGGCATGGGCTCGGCTCCTCGGGCGACGGGGCAGGACCTCACTCAGCTCCCGTCGCCGCCCGCCCCGAGGGGGCAGGACACGTTTGTCTGGACAGCAGGAGCCTGTGACCGGTTAAAACACACACATAGAATCTTAGAAAAAAGA
Organism: Myotis lucifugus; assembly: GCF_000147115.1. NCBI lineage: Eukaryota > Metazoa > Chordata > Mammalia > Chiroptera > Vespertilionidae > Myotis > Myotis lucifugus. Next base: position 3,716 of record NW_005873381.1, read on the forward strand.
AATCACGCCCCGAGTGAAGGTGCCACCTCTGCTGCTCTCCTCGCTCCCCCGGAACCACGCAGTGGAGATGGCACTGTGGACGGGGTGGAGCCCACGCCGCACCGCGCCCGTCCCGCCTCCCACACTTCGCGGGCCAGGCTCCCCGAGCATCTCACAAGCAGATGTGAAGGGCCGAGCCCACGCCTGAAACCTGGACACCCCTGGAGAGTGGCGGCCCCGCTGCCTCGCGCTGGAGCAGCCACGGGCGTGAGGCCGGCCGCCAAGGCCAGAGACCCACACGGCGCAGCGGGGCCGGGCCCCAGCGAACGTGACGAAGAGCAGAGTCGGAAGGCCGCGTGGACGGGCTGTGTGAGGACCAGCGCTCGAGAGTGAATCCGGCGAGGCCAAGAAGCCCACGCACAGCGACCCTGGGTGACGGCTCGGACCGAGCGGCTGCGAGCACACGGCGCCCAACAGGCCCCACTCTGGGCCTCACCCCCCACCCACACCTGCCCCAGTCCCACCTGCCCCAGGTCAGGCAGCCGCAGGACGAGCCGCGACCCTGCGCCGGGGGCAGCACAAGGCCATGCAGGACGGCAGCAGCTCAGCCATCAGTGCCCCACGACCCCTGGCCTGGCTGCGGGCAGGACTGCCAGCTCTGCCTGCAGCCCTGGGAACGGGCAGCTGGCCCCCGTGGTCCCCGCTCGGCAGCAGAGGGCTTGGGGTTCTGCACCCGACCAGGCCTGGTCCCAGTGCAGCCCCCCCTGCCCCTCCCCGCCAGGGCCACGGGCTCCAGGAGCACCCGGCAGCTCAGGTCAGGGACAGGGCGAGGAGCCTCGCGGGGACGGCCCCCTGCTGGCGTGGGGCCTGTGCTGGACGGGGCGCCGCCTGGACCAGCTCCTCCAAACACCCCACAAGCATCGCTGTGTGCAGGGCTGAGGCTGACACCAAGTCCATTCCTGCCCAAGGCCACACGCTGGTCAGGGACAGGCCAGACCGCGAGCCCAAAGGCTGCCGGGGCTCAGGGTGCACGGGAGGGCGGGGAGGCACTCCTGGGGGAAGGTGAGCGGAGGGGGCGGTGGGGGCTGACAACAGGGCGGCGGGAGGCCTGGCCAGTCCCATCAAGAGGCCAACCTCTTCCTCCCCCAAAAGAGGGGGGGTCCCTCCTTCCCACGGGAGACCCCAACTGTGGCAGAAACAGAACGTGTGCGCTCGGCTTTGTTTAGAAACAGTCAGAACCGAGATCGCACCATCTCCGCCCGCGGAGGAGCGAGGCTGCAGACACAGGCTGCCCGCGGCGCGGGGCTGGGGCGGGCGCGGGGCTGGCGTTTACTTCTCTGTCTGGCTTTGGTAACAGAGCTGAGGGGGGGTGACTTGGGGGGCTCCTCCTTGGGGGGGTGTTTACAGAATCTCCGCGTCTCCCCGATCCGCCACTTGCACAAACTCTCAGAAAGCTCGCATCAAGCCAGCCGCAGCCTCCATTTCCGCTAAGACCCACCCACCCCAGAGCCCTTCAAACCCCCGCCCGCCGCCCCCAACCCCGAGCTGGAAGGCACCCAGGGGGCCAGGAGCTGCGTGCTCGGCGGTAAGCTGAGCCGGCCGACCCAGCAGCCCGTCCACAGGGTCCTGGGCTGACCCCGCGATGAACCGGTCTGCTCTGGGCCAGGGCTGCCTGCAGCCTGCGCCAGCGCCTGGGACCAGCTTCGCGCAGCATCCCCGGCAGCCTGACCCCAGAGCTCCAGAAGCGCCTCCTCCACGGAGCTCGCCCACGGCCAGAGCCCGGCTGCGCCAGCCCAGTGCCCAGAAGCCGCTGAGACTCCGGCAGGAAGGTCTCCTCGGGTGCCCGGGCCAGTCCCGGCCACAGCAGCCGCCCCCGCTCACCGCCTCGCCCGCCCTGCAGGCTGCCCGTGCTCCAGGCCTGCCCACTCTCCAGCCTCAGCCCTGGGAACCGGGTCACTTCCAGGAACACACCAGCTCCCTCGCCTCCAGGCTTGGACACGCAGTTCCTGGGCCAGAAACTCCCACTAAGCATCTCCAACCCAGTTTAAACACCTCCTCCAGGAAGCCCTCCTGACCCCCCAGCCAGGACACAGGCCTCTTCTACTACACACCCTCTGTGAGCACTCGCCATGCTGCAGGTGCCCCCAGCCTGCCCGTCTGAGGCTGCCAAGGTCTGGGGACCCTGAGGGGAGGAGCCACAACTGGCTCATCGGGCATCCCTGGGGCCGGGCACACAGCAGGTGCCAAAGGCTTACTAAGTGGATGGACAGGGTGGGGGGAGGAGAGCTGGGGTTCACCAGAGTCCTCAAGAACCAGCCGAGCAAGCACCAGGTTTCAAAGAGACCCAAGGCACGAGCAAGCTGTGCAACCACAAGCAGGTTCAACAACCTCTCTGAGCCTGTACTTCCTCTTCTGCAAAGAGATGTCACAGACGGAGGAAGTGGCTGGGAGGTGGTGGGGAAGCGGCCACGAAGCTGGCCTTTCCGCATCTGTGCCCACAGGTGATGCACAGGGTGGGGAGGTGCACCTGGCCCCCCGCCAGCAGGCCGGGGTTTGATTCCTGGCCGCGTGACTCACGGCGGGCGGGGCCACGGGCATCTGACTCAACCCCGCTAGGCCTACGTGTCCTCGTCCTCAGAAGGGGACAGGGCCTCGGTCTCGGCTCCCTTCCCACGTCACAGAGTGCTTGCTAGTGGGACGCCTACGCCCCCACGGCCCTCGGCACTAGGGACAGGCAGGTGAACCGGGCCGGCCCTGCCCAGGGACACCCCATCCAGTCAGAGAGAGAGACCGACAGCCTTCCCCAGGAGCCCAAAGGGCCCCATCACAGATGCAGCAGCAGAAGGCGGAGCGGGAGGGGGAGGGCGCACTCTGTCCAGGTGCAGATATCAAGGAGGGCTTCCTGTAAGAGGCACCACTCCCCTCCCTCCAGCTACAACACGGTAGACTCCTATATTCCCCAAACCACATCTGGACTCTCTATACACAGCTGGAGAACCAACAGGTCAGGCCTATATACACGCCCACCGTGAGGTCAGCCACCCTGGCCACTGCCCCCGGGAGGGTAGAGGCAGATGAAGGGGACCCTGGAGACTGGGGTCCAGCCCACCACCTGGCCAAGGACCACGGTAAACAACGCCGCCTGTCTGGGCTGTGTCCTCACCTGGAAAAGGGGCCGACAGGGCTGCCCGAGGACATACATGGCGGAAGCTGAGCACCGTGCCCGGCGCACAGGAGGCGTGCGCTGCTGCAGCCGGCAGGCTACCGCCACCACTCCTGGTGCACTTCGGGGTCATCGTCCCCCCTCATGTCATTCCCAGTCCCGGCGGAGGCGCTGAGGCCGTGGCTGAAACCCACACCTTCCTTCCCGCCGACCACGCAGCCCCTGCCTTACTTACAGCGCCCCGGTTCCGACGCCCTCTTCACCGGCCTGGCTCCCCCTCGCTCAGCAGCCCCGGCCCAGCCCCTCACCCTTTCTGGGCTCCCGCTTCCTCATCCTCCGTAAGAAAGAGACTCCTCTCCAGGCCCCTCCCCTGCTGACAGGCGACAGGCAGGCGCCATCGGTGGGCATGGCCACAAGTTCCCAGAACCCAGGCCCCACCCAGGCGGGACCGGGCTGGGGGCTGCAGCAGCCCTCCCAGGGCAGGGGTCCTGAGTCCCTCTGGGCCGCCCCTCGCCCAGGCAGCAGGTTCCAGAAGCATCCTCCACCAGCTCCACACTTAGGCCTCCAATTCCCCTCAGTGATCAGAGAGCCCCAGCTACTTGCCTGAAGCCACACAGCTCAGAGTGGCAGAGCCCACATGTACTTCCCACTGTCCCTGTCCTCCCAGCCTGGCCCGGCAGGACCTGGGGAATGGCCTTCACACCCAGCAACCTGGGCACTGGCCCCTGGCCCCGTCTGTGTGCCCCACTCGGCCTCTCTGGGCCCGTGTCCTCCCCTAAACACAGTGTGCCCACTGCAGGTGGTCCAGGTGCCAGGCCCCACTCTGGCCAAGGGAGAGGGGCGCTACCCAGTGTTGCCTAAGCTCCCCGCCTCCCCCCATCTTCTCGATGGGGGCTCAGCCCAGTAAGAGACCCAGCCCTGGAGGGCGCAGGGGCCGGGACCTTGGCTGCCACCTTCAGCCTCCTGACTGGCATCTGCCCACCGCGCTGGCAGGAAGTCCTTGGCTTCAGGGCAGTAACGTCACACCCTCCCAGGCCTGGGTTCCGATCCCGCCCTCCACGCCAAAGCACCTGACCTCCTCGAACGGGCAGGTCACGGGGGGTACGTGGGCCCGGAGTCATGTCACCCAGCCCCAGCGTCACGGCCTCCGCCCTGCCCCGGGCAGCCGTGGGGAAGGAAACGGAGCCAGGCACCCGAGAGGGAGGCCGGGCTGGACCTGGCACCCAGGACCAGACGCCCAGTCCTGTGACAGCCGGCAGGATGTTGGGAAACCCACGAGGCCTTATTTCCACACTGCCAGCCACGTCACCAGCTGGTTTCCACACGCAGCGGCGCGGGGAGGGTCTCTGCCCTCCGTCTGCCTGCCGCCCGGCTCCAGCCCCCTCCACCACCCCCCACTCAGGGGAGGGACCTCGTCCTCAGGGACACACAAGACAAGGAGGGACAAGGAGGGACCACTTCAAAGGTGCGAGCCCCCCCCAGCCCGCTTCCCATGCCCTGGGCCCAGCTGCAGGCCAGTGAGCCGGGGGCAGAGGCCCAGAGACAAGTGGGACACCAGGCTCTGCTCCGTCCGAGCCCCGAGGCTGGCGGGAAAGGGGCGCGAGAGCTCCCAGCGGGCAGCCCGGCGCTGCGTGGGCGAGGGCGCTCTGGAGGGAGAAAGGCCCTGAGGCTGCCTCCTGCCCTGGGAGGCACGGCCGCGTCGCAAGGGTGCCCGATGCCTGGGCGCCTGCCAGCCAGGACTCCACAGTGAGGATGAAGTGGACACAGCCACGGTCAGGACCCCTGGCCTCGTCCCTCCGCCAGGGGAACCCGAGGTCTGCCAAGGCTGCAGCCCGGCACACACACACACGCACACACATACCCGGCACATGCACGCGCACACATGCACGTGCACACATGTACCCTGCACACACATGCACACATGTACCCAGCATACACATGGACCCACGTAACCTGCACACAGGCGCGCGTGCACACACACACACATGCACACGAGCCCATGCACACCCACACACACATGGACGCACGCGCACACGCGCACACACCCCAGGCAGCCCGGCCTGCAGCACAGCCGCACAGGCTGGCGCCTGCAAGGGGGAGCGGCAGCCCCACGGTGACCCGCACTGTTTGTTTAGTGACAGATTAGCCGGCGGCAGGGAGTGTCTTATCACAAGGATCCTCGGCCGATCCCTCCGACCGCAGCAGGGAGCTGTGGGAACTGTGAGCACCGTGGGCAGCTCTGTGGGCCGGCGAGAACTGCTGGCTGAGCGGCCGGAGCCAGCGCGCCCGCCAGGGACAGCGGGCAGCTCCCTGGGTGTTAAGCCGCCAGGGCCCGGGACCTGGAGGTGCAAACGAGGTGCCACAGCACAGCACAGCATCACCCCTGCAGCTCTCCACCCCCCGTGCCCAGCAGGGGGCCTCTGCACTCCTACCTGCGCGAGTGGGCGCGTCGAAGCCCGGGAGGTGGCACAAGAGGCAAATGCAGTAACCAAGGCAGACGTCGAAGGCGGAGACGAGAGAAGCGCCCACCCCTCCTTGCAAAGCCCCCACTCCAGGCAGGAGGCTAAGGGCCAGCTGGACTCTCGTCCCAGGTCTGTGCCACCTGCCCCCCGAGGGTGGAGACCACCCTCCTGGCTGCCCCCACAGGGCAGGAGCTGGCCTTCAGGAGGGAGGGGTCAGTCCTTGTCCTGGGCACTGCACGGCCTCGGGCAAGGGACCTGCCTCCTGGGTCTGGTGGACAGTCCCTCAGCCCTTCACACCCTGACCCCTCTTTCCAGGTGCAGCTTCTAGAAGCAGGAAGACCACGCGGCTCAGGAGGAGGCCCAAGCGCGTGGGGGCTGCTTCGTCCTGGGCTCCCACGGCCAGGCTCAGCAAACACAGGCCCCGGCTGCCCCGGCCTGCCCAGGGGGCTCAGGGATGGGGCTCAGAGACGGGGGCGCTCAGGGACGGGGAGGGGAGGCTCAGGGACAGGGGGCAGCTGCGGCCGATGCCAGGAAGGAGGCCGCATCTTCCACTCCCCCGAGCGCCTGCTGCAACCGGCCCCTGCTGCTGACACCCAGGGTAACTGGTTCCAGATGTGGCCGGTGGAAGACAGGAGCAGGGCGCCCTGCTGAGGAAGCTGGAAGGGCCGAGATAATGCGGAATTCCTGAGCCTGTGCCAAGGCCCATGGACCGGGAGGGGCGGCGTGCAGCGCGCCGGGACCACCCAGGCAGCGCTGGTGCCGGAGACACCCCGGGACCACAGTCCCTCCTGGCCGCCTCCCTGCTGGGGCCCTGGCGTCTGCGAGCCTGCGACTCCCATCGGCGACCGGCCCAGCACCTCTCCGGGGGCCGCTGCTGAAACGCCGGGACCTGGCCCCAGACGCAGTGTCAGCCACCCCCGGAAGGGACGGGGTGCACGCAGGCGCCAGACAAAACCCTACAGTTCAAGGCTCCGGCCAAGACAGGACAAAGCTCCTAGGGGTTGCTCCCCTGACCCCTGACCCCTGAGCCCGACCTCTCACCGCCCACAAGCTTAGGCAGAGGGCCTGGTTTCATCGCTGCACCCGGACCCCCGTTTCATTCCCCACCGAACACTTCAGCCTTCCTGACACTGTGGGAGGGACCGCCCCTCGCAAGGTGACCTTGGACAGGGCGCAGCCCTCTTCAGCCTCAGTTTCCCCATCTGTAAGAAGGGGGTGGGGGAGTAAGGGGGAGGGATTGGAGATTCTCACCCATGATGTTCAAAAACAGCCAGGGCCACGACCAGCCCACACTCCCAGCTCCTCTCCCGCACCCGCCACTGGCAGGGGCCTGGCTCGTCCCAGAGGCCCTACCGTCGCTGCAGGCAGGGCGGGCACAGCATGGCCCATCGATGGTCCCCCCACCCTCTGCCCTCCTGGCCTACTTGGGGCAGAGCTGGCCCAGGGGCTGCTCCATCTCTACCCACACCTCCACCAGGAAGCCTCCCAGGGGACCCCGAGGGGCCCAGGCCAGGAGGCAAGGCAGGGCCCCAACTGGAACCAGGGCCTGCCATGTCTGAGCCTCAGCTGCCCACTCGGGCTGCGGAGACAGGTAAAGGGACCGTGCCCATGACAGGGCGCCCGGAGGGACTGCCGTCCTTACTGTCAGCAAAGACCAACCCCAGGCCCTTCCTAGAACCGTTCAGAGGTGAGCTGGCCCGTCCCACCGGCAGGGAACCCCACAATACATAGGGCTCCCCGTGCCCACGGAGGATGCTCGCCGGACCTCGCGGCCGCCTGGACACACAAGCCCTGCCCCCAGCCTCCACTCCCTGCTCTGAGCACCTGGCCCAGGAGCAAGAAGCCGGTGTGGCCACTCAGCCCAGCGGGAAGGGGCCGTAACTCTGCCCAGATGGCGGGGAGAAGTCGGCCACAGCGCTGCAGTGGAAGTGCCCGAAAGCGGCGGGGGAGGCCCTGGGAAAGAGGAAACCGTGTTCCCAGCACCACACCCTCTGCATAGGCTTCCCCCTAAAGTCGCAAAGTGAGGATGTCAGGAGCCCACGATTTCTGCAAAAGGAGGCACACCAGCGCCGACCCCCAAATCACACCTGCCCCTGCCCTCCCCGCACCCGCCTCACTGGAGGTGAGGCCAGCCACGCAGGGGCCCCTGGAGCGGGGCAGTGGGCTCCGCTCCAACACGGACCCTGAGACCCACTCCAGCAGGGCCTCCCGTCTCCTGCTCAGAGGAAGTGACCGCACGAGCCCCCACGGCCAGCCCGGCGCCCGGCTCGGCGGAGATGCTCAGGAAGCCACGGGCCCACCAAGGGGAGGCGGCGGCCCCCCGCCTGGAGTGGCCCTGACGCATCAGCACACCCTGCCATCACAGTGCTGGGCACTGGGTCACGGCGGGTCCCGGCCCGCCCGGCTCCTGCCGTCTTGAGCCCACAGTCCAGTGAGGGAGACAGGCCGCGGGGACTCCCCTACCCAGGTCAGGCCAGGAGGAGGCCCAAGGTGCTCAGGCACTGAGCTCCTGTTCCAGAACCTTCCGCCTCGCCGGGTCACTTGGGCAGGCGGAGGGCGGCCCCGAGAGGCACAAGCCTGCTCCCAACCACGGAGTCTCCAGAGCCATTACCGCTCGCTCGGCAATTAGGACACAACTTACAGAACGAAGCCGCTCATTACCGACCAATGGCGGCACTTGGTGCCCGTGAAGTGTGTGCCGAGCGGCCGGCGGGAGCCAGTACCTCAGCCCCTCGGCCTCATCTGTCACCCACCGCGGTCCCAGCCCTGGCCGGCCACCCCCACCGGACAGGTGCTCAATGCAGCCTCGCACACGGCAGGCCCGCGGCACACGCTGGGGGTGGGCCTGGGCCGGGCCTGAGGGAGGCCTCAGTTCCCCACCCGCAAAGTCTGAACCTTAAACAGGATCTCCAAGTTCCCTGCTGGCTCTGAGACCAGGTGCCTGGCCCGGAGAAAGTTCTGGAACCAATCAGTTGATGAACAAATGAGAATGGTCACTGCATCACTTAGTGAGTCAGGCGGCAGGTCGCGTGGGAAAGTCAAGTCTGACGGCAAAGGCCGCTCTCCGCTCCCTCCCATCAGACGACAGCGAGCAGTCGGAGAGAGGACACCATGTGGGGTTCAGGCAGAGGCAGACGTGTGGGGGCTCCGCGGGCAGAGGCACCGCGCCAACCTGCCAGGCCTCCCGGGTTCCCAGACCACCCCGAGGGGGCTCCCAGATCCCAGCCCCGAGGACAGACGGGGTTCCCCTGGGCGGACAGACAGGCAGTCCTTGGAGCCCTGCCTCCCGCCCCGTGTGCCCACCCTCCTGCCCAGGGAGCTCCCGGACCTTGGCCCTGCCTGGGGCAGACCCCACTCACAGGGACCCCAGGACTGAGGTGGGGTTGTCCCCACCAGAAGGCCTCCGTCGTGGCCCTGGGTCCCAGACTCAGCCCCGTGGCCAAGGAGGCCGGGGCGGCTGCCCGTTTCTGAAGAACTGTCCCCGGACCTGAGAGCGGGAAGTCACGGCGGCGGCGGCGGCGTTCAGACGAGGCGCCCACACCTGCACCACCCCCAGCCCCGTCCTGGGAAAAGGAAGCAGCTCGGGGAGGCTGGTCAGAACCCGGACCCCCGAGTCCCCCCACGAGGCAGTCCTGGCCTGTCAGTGCGATCCTGTGACCCTGTGACCACCGGGCGGGAGCGGGAAGGAGCACTGCTTCCTGCCGGCCCTGCCCCCACCCCCCCAGTAGAGGCGAGCGAGGCTGCACCTGTCACTGGCTCCCCTGCGGCCAGACACCAACCCAGCACCCCAGGGCCCCGGGCAAGGCCACTGGGCGGCCCCTAAACTGACCCTGGGGGAAAGCAGGGCTGCAGGTAGGGGCTGG
>NW_005873381.1:13302-17318 GCF_000147115.1 Myotis lucifugus
CCGGAACCTTCCACCTGCCCCTTTGGAGCTAACAGGGAGCCTTGGCTACATGAGCCCCCCACCCCGCCCTCAGGGCTATCACGGGGCCTGGCAAAACCCAGCTGGGTGGCTCAGGGCAACACAGGAGGGTGGCCTGCTGCCCCGCCCCGACCAGGCTCAGCGGTGGCTGTTAGGACCCCGGGCCACAAACGATGGTTGGCTGGGTTTATTGTTCATTCAGCAGAGTAAGCGAAGGGTCTTTCATCCCCGATTTCCCGGAAAACTCAATGCGTGCCCACTAATGGTGGGGAGGGGGTAGCCCGCGCCCCACCCTCCAAGGCCTGGCACATTCCTCCCCCCGACACTCCCGACAACACTCAAGGCCACACTCCATTCAGAGAAAGGCTGGAGCCGGAGGAAGACCAGGAGGAGGATCCCTGGAGTTCGTTTCCCACAGGGGCTGGCGGCCAGAGAGGCGGGGAGGGCCCAGACGGGGCCGGCCAGGAGCACCAGGTGAGCAAGGGTTGGGGGAGGACAGAGGCTAACCAGCTCCTGATTGCCAGATCATGATCGCCAGGTGCGGTCGCACCCACTCGAGCCTCAGTTTCCCCAGGTGCACAGTGGGATCAGTGCCGCTAAGGTGCCCCGAGATGGAGCAGGGGACACCCCAGGCCCAGCCAAGGGGAACACCTCGCCTCCCGGCTTCACCCGCAGCAGCAGGCAGAGCTCCCCCAAAGCTGGCCCGTGCTCACACTCCGCAGGCCCCCCCAGCCCTGCCCTCTGGCTGCAGACCTGTCTCCTCCTGGGCCTCCCCCCCAAACTTCTGTGCCCAAGAGGCGCTCAATAAATGCTCCCCGAACTGAACGGGCCCCTCTGCCAGGGGGGCACTGGCTCACCTACCCCTGCAACCATGTGGGGGTGAGCCCGCGGCCCCGAGGGCTGCACCTGCACCTCCTCTTCCCTTCTTCGCGGCTGGGCTCCCTGCCCCAGCCCTCTGCCCGCAGACTGGGCTCAGGCCTGCCAGCATTCCCAAGCCGCCGCCACACCGCCTCGCGGAGACCCGCCCGGCCCGGGCCTGCCCCAGGAGCAGCTGTCTCTGGCGGGGCTGAGCGGCCCTGCCCGGTCCTGCCACAACCCAGGCCCGGGAGAGGCGGGGGCGGGAGAGCCTGGGGCAGAGCCGCTCTGCTGGAACAGCACCCAAACAGAAGCCTGGAAAGCCGGATTCCTGGAGAATTTTCTAGAACCAGGACTTGTTGGTTCCCACACACAAGGCTTCCAAGCCCCACAGAGTCAAGTCCAGACCCCACACAGGGACTCTGAGACCTGCGCTGCCTCGGCTCTCGACCTCCCCGTGCGAGCCCAGGGCTCCTCTCTCACCTCGGGGCCTGCGCACATGCTGTTCCCCACCCCTTCCCTGGTCGGGGCCGCAGGTTACCACCTCCTCCAGGAAGCCTTCCCTCAAGCTCCCGCCCAGGTTGATGGCGGCCCTTTCACCCTGGGCTGTCACTGCCCATGCCCTGCTCTTCACCCCAACCATCCCGAGCCCTCACCTGGACCTGCCTGAAACCGACCGCTGGCCACCTGACTGGCCTCCTGCCCAGCACACGGCCCCTCCGGCCAGGGCCCTCGCCAGGCCAGGCCCCACACACACTTCCCAGGCTTCTGTTTGGGTGCTGGGCTGCGCAGGACCTGGCTGTCTCAGCCTGACCTGGGCGAGGAGCTCACAGCGGCTCCCTCCCTGACTGGGACCCGGGCGGGGCCGGCATGAAGGAGACGGCCGTCGGATGCACAAGCACCGGGTCTGTCCATGAACACGCACCCACCGAGCCCGGCGCGTCAGGAGCCGGGCCACCACCTCCCTGCTCCCGCCCACCTCCCTGCGCTCGGACGACTGCAGTCCCCGGTCCTCTGCTGAGGGTCCCGCCTCCTCTTGGGCAGCCATGGGTCCCTGCTGACCTCGGCTCAGCGGCAAACCACCCCCGTCACAGGTCTCCTCCTGTGATAACAGGTCAAAGGGTGCCAGGCGGAACCGAAAACCAACGTAATGAAGAAACCGTAGCGGACGCATGGTTTCCTAAGAGCAGAGGCCTGGCCGGAGGCTGGTCCCCTCTGCTCACTTCCAGAGGGAGGGCATCCCCACGTGAAATCCGCTCAGGGCTGTGTCCGCCTCGGCCGTCCAGGCCTCTCAGGGCCAGGCGCCGGGGCCACCGCGGGCTGTGGGCTCCCGGGGGCCTCGGGCACCCGTGGGTACATCCCTGCAGACAGACAGGCCTCTTCCACTCCCGGGCCGGGGAGGACACTGAGGCCAGGAAGTGCCCGGCATCCCCGAGCCACCAGTCTGTGCGAGCCCCGCCCGCCCGCCCGCAGAGCCCCTGCCCGGAGCCCCCGGGGCAGGAGGGTGAACTCCGGCCAGGTTTCTCCTCCCGAGAAGGGAAGGCCTCCGCCCGCCCGCCCGCTGGGAACTGAACCTGTCCGACTGCCCAGAGCTCAGCGCCTGGCGACTATCGGCCCATCGCATTTCTCAACCCGGCACCCAGGAGCGATTGCGACAGGCGGTGGAGACAGATAAGGAGGCTCGGGCGGGCGGCGGGCGGCTGGGGAGGATTTCTGTTGTTTTGTTCCCGCCCCCACTGTGCCTGCTCTGCTCCCAGCCCTACTTGGCTGGAGGCCTCCTGGGGTGCCCTGCAGGGGGCTGGGGCCCTGGGCCGCCCGCAGGGCTGCTGGGTAGGGAGGGGGGTAGGGAGGGACCCTCTGTCACAGGGTGGGGGGTGAGCAGGCCCCAGGCGGGGTGAGGATGGGCAGGGACACACACCTCTACCCCCTCCCCAAGAAAGCCGCCCCGTCCCACCTACAAGGGCACACGCGCCCCCGCCAGGCTGCGACCTCCTGTGCAGCAGGACCGTGACGGCCCCGGGTCTGGCCCAGGAGCCAGGGAACAGGACCTTCACGTGTGTCCAGCACACGGGGCGCCCAGAAAACAGGGCCACACGGCGCGAGGGAGCCGCCCTGGGAGGCCGGTGGCTGCCCGCCCTCGCCTGTAGGCTGTGTGACGGGCGCGGAGCACAGCGCGGCCCCCTCCCTCGGCCTGGCCTGGGTTAGGGTTAGGGTTAGTGTCCCAGGTGTGAGCGGACACTTTCCCACCTTCCACACCCTCAGGGGGCAGGACTTCCTCCTCCCCAGGCCCTGAGGAGGGAAGCGAGGCTCAGGGTGGTTCAGTCACTTGCCCACGGCCCCCTGCTCTCCATGGGGTCACCCACAAAAGCCTGAGGCACCCCCTTCTCCCTGGAACCAGCCTGCCCAGCCTCACAGGGTTGGGAACAGCTTCCCAAGAAGGTCCTCCCCCCCCTCCCTACCAGCCCGCATAGCCCACATGGCCCGCATAGGCCGCAGGGCAGGAACGAAGCCAGCAGGTCAAGCTCTCCTGGTCCGGGGGAAGGGGGCCCAGCCTGGGACCGGCCAGAGCCAGGCTCCCACGGCGAGAGTGGGGGTGCCTCCCTGGCTCCTGTGGGGGCACAGCCCTGCCTCTCTATGTGTGTAGGGGGGCGGGGATTGAGGCCCAGCAGCGATTCCAGAGGGCAGGGGGCGGCCCCCCAAACCTGGCTGTGTGGCCCTGGGAACCGGCAGCCGCCTCAGAGCTCGGCTCCCTGGGAGCAGGGGCCACGAAGCTTTCCCCAAACTGCGGACTTCGGGGCAGGGCGCGCCGGAGAAGCCGGGAGGAATTCCCCGCGCAGCTGCGATTGTGCAACGGGCCAGCCCCTGCCTGCCTCGAGGTGCACAGGACCCGCCTGCCAGGTGGGAGAGCCCGGGGGGCGCGGGCCAGGCTCTGGGCTCCCAGCCTCTCCGGGGACAGCCGCCCTCGCCCTCCTCTCGGGGTCCGCTGCCCCCTGACCTGGGCTGCGCCCCTCCTGCCTCCGCATCCCCCTGGAAAGGTGGAGTCCCAGCGAGAGAACAAGGACCAACGCTGACGAGCAGCAGCCCGGGGTGCCTGCCCTCCGACTCTCAAAGGGCAGATCAAGAAACAGCTGGGGTGGGGGTGC
>NW_005873381.1:17461-19066 GCF_000147115.1 Myotis lucifugus
CAGCAGGGGGCCTCCCCAGCACCCCCTCCTCACACCCTGGGGTGCCCGAGGCTGGGCAGGCAAAGGGGAGCCGTCAGAGGAGGGCTGGGCATGCCTGGCCCCAGCCCCGCCCTGAACCCCAAAGGCCCAGCTGGGCAGAGGAGGGGGGTGGAGGGAAGCACTCCCTTCCTGCATCACGGGTTCTGGGCAGCCTCCTAAGAGCAGAAGAGCCAGTTTCTGGGGGTCCCTCTGGTCCGAACACCCCAGAACTCAGGGCAGGCTCCCCAACTCCCAACTGAGACTTCCTAGCGGCCTCTCGGCCAGTGTCACGGTCCTGGTCGGCCAGTGGGTGGAAGGTCTGGGGGACGGCGCCTGAGGGGTAGCGAGGGCCGGGCACGCGGGAGGGCGGTCCACTCAGAGCTGAGACCTTCGGCAACAAGCTCCTGCAGGTGGGAGTCTCGGGAACGACACGCGCGGACGGGAGTGGAGCCGTGGGAAGGACCCGGTCCCACCTGGAGACCTGGGCCAGGAGTCTCGGCCTCTGCCCGTCAGGGCCGCCCCGTCCCCAGGCTGCGGACCCCACTGGCCTGGGCGCGGCCCCGCACCAGGAGCCCCAAAGCTCCCGGACGATGCTGGGGGCGGCCGGGGGAGGAGCGCTGACTGGTCAGCACACAGCACAGCCCAGGGCACAGCCTTCTCACGCCGCGTTCCAGGAGGGGGTGCGGCCGACTCGGACCCGGGGCCTGTGCGGCTGAAGGTTCTGCAGAAGTGATGATGGACAGACCACCCCCCACGCAGCTCCAGGAGGAACAGCGCCACCGGGCTGGCTGTGGAGTCCGCACCCAGGATGGACCGCACACACCTCGTCCCCCGTCCTCCCCCGCAGACACCACCAACGCGTCCCAGCGCCCTCGCCGGGAGGCCCCGAACGCCTCACTGCCCAGCCCAGGCAGCCACGGCCGGGCCATGAGAACAGCACGCGGACTGGCACAGGCCTCTGCTTTCCCAGGCTTGGACCCAACGGGTGTCTTATGGAAGCAAGAGCGGCTACGGTCTGGGTCCGCCCCCTTCGTCCAGGGGCCCTGGACCCCGCTCTCTGAAGCAGCACCCCTCGGTCACCCCAACCCCATTCCCCCCAGCAGCTCGGACGCCGCCCCGGCTCGCTGGCTCAGCCTCGGAATGGGGGTGGGGGTGGGGGGTGTGGAGCGGCCCCCAGCAGAGGGCAGGCATCTCGGGTCACGGCTGCTGGCTTCCCCAACAGGTGCACCCCGCCCCGGGGCGAACCCCGTCCCACCACACCAGGAGGCTTCCAAGAGGGGCGCCCTCCTTGCCCGGCCTGGCATCGCCGAGCAGGGCTCTCCTCTCCGCTCACCTGGGGGCGGGAAGGCGCGTTCAGGAGGGGCAGGTCCCGCTGGGCCCGGGGACGCTCGGCTCTGAGCAGCTCAGAGGAAAGTCTGGGAGCGGGTGAGTCTGTCCGAGCAAGGACTGCCTGTGGCCAGGCCGCGTGGGAGCCAGCCCGGCACGCAGCGTGCGGTGACACGCACCTGCATGTGCACACACACAGCCACACGTGGCACACGAAGCCCAGGCCCCCTGGGACGCCGCCCGCCTCCCCCACACGGCCCA
>NW_005873381.1:19166-25293 GCF_000147115.1 Myotis lucifugus
CCAAGGGCCTGCCGCTCCCAGCTGACCTTGGCAGCCCAGCCCCCTTCCTTCCTGTACCCCAATCGGTGGGCACTGAGAAACCCGGGCTGCTCGCCCTCCCAGCCCACAGCCCAGAGGCCCAGCCCAGAACCACGTGGCTGGAACCCCTGGCCCAACAAGCAAAGCGGCAGAGGCCAACTGGGCACCAATGCCCACCCAGAAGGTGCCAAGCCCACGAGAGCCAACTGCCCCGAACGCTTCAGCGCCTCAGCTCCCACGGCCCCTGGGTGAGGCCGGCTGAGCCGTCCATGCCCCCAAAGCCAGCGGGCACCCTTGCTCTCCCAGCTGCCCCTTTCCCTCCCCGGCAGTGTGCGCCTGGACGTGAGGGCGGACGCAGAGCCGCTCCCCAGCGCCGTCACTGCACACGGCCCCTCCGTCAACCCCACGGCACCCGCAGGCCAGGACTCTGCTCCCCTGGGGAAACTGACGCCCCAAGTCCGGCCAGCATGTCGGGGAGGGAAGGACGTGGCCAACGCCGTCGGCAGCCGGGGAGCAGCTCTGGCCCCGCCAAAGGAAAACAGGGCCAGCAGGAGAGCGGCTGGCGGCTGGTGGTCCGCACACTTCGCTCGCGGCCTCGGCCACTTCTGCCCGCTGCTGGGCAGGGGTGAGGCGGGGAGGACCAAGGCCGTGCCGCCTGTCTGGGGTCTAGAGGGAGGACCCTGCACCTCCCCAGTGCCCAAGGAGCACCAGGGACCCTGATGCAGCCCTTCAGATCCCGCGGGCCCCGGTGAGCAGCCATCAGACCTGGTGGATGCCACCACCTCCCGGTCCCGCTGCTGGCCCGGCGCACCCTCCCCGGGGCGGCACTGGCCACCCAGGGTGTCAGCTCAGCGGCCCCCGCCACACACCTGGGCAGCCCCAGAGCCCACGGCTGCGTGGACCAGGCCCCGCCCCTCCGCCTGGATCAGAACCCCGTCCTGGCTGCGCCCAAGCCCTGCTCACCCCTCACCTGTCGCTCTTGGGGCCCTCGCTCCCTCTTGGGGGGCAGCGGGGACCCGCTCCCCACGCCTCGGGCTGCTGCACACGTGGCAGCTCTCCTGACCACCAGGAAGCAGACCTCAGGCACCAGCACTCCCTGCCCGACACACGCACACGGGCACACGCAGACAGACCCCCACAGCCCCACACACAGAGACCAGGACGACCCCAGCCATGCCAGCCCCACGCCCACGCCCACGCCCGGCAGAGCCTCCTCAGATCTCTCCGCAGCCCGGTGCCCGCTCTGCCAAGCCCTGCACTGCACCGTCCACCTCCCGTCTGAGGGTAAAGACTCATTGGCAGCGAGATGGCTGATTGCGGCTCGGCCTGAATTAAAGAGCCGGCAGGACCCCGGCTTCAACAGCGTGTCACGTTCTGACTGACAGGCCCCATCATCGAGAGAAAGACCCAAACATGCCCGGCACGGGGCCGCGCGCCCTCCGCCCTCCGCCCCCCGCCCCCCGGAGCAGGGACGGCTCAGCTTCAACACCTAATCCGCTGATGAAATATTCAGGGGCCGGGAGGGATCGCCTTTCCCTGGTGCAGGTCCCGCCGCTCCGGGGCTCCCGAGCTGGGGACACCGCCTGGGGGGTGGGGTCACGGTGTCCCCGGCCACCCCACAGCCAGCACCCTGCCCGTCCCCTCCCCTGCGCGGACAGGTCACGCCCCCTGCCGTGTCTGCGCCTCCATCGCCCGACCCCGTCCCCCGCACTGGAGTCTCCCAGCTCCTGACGCCCATGTCAGACGTTCACGCCTCACGCTGCCACGCTTCTCACAAAGGCCACGTCGGCTGCCCCCATTCCACAGGAGGGGACACTGAGGCCGGAGAGAGGAGGCCAGTCCTCCCTGCGGGCCCACCCACAGCGCAGGGGCCTGCCAGGCTGACCGTCCCCGTGAGCAGCCCCTGGTGCGGGCAGGAGACTCCCGTCAGGAGCCGAAGGCCGGCGTGGAGCGCGGCCACCGCTGCAGCCCGGCAGGCGCGATGGCAGGAAGGCCCCTCGGCAGGTGAGCGAGCAGAGGGCACGGCTGCCAACCTGGCACACTCCTTCCTGCGGCTGCAGCCAGGTGCCCACCCACAAGAAAGGTAAACGAAACGGTGGGCCTCAGCCCCCCACACACACGTGCACACAGTATGAGCCCCCGCGGCTCTGCACCACCAGCCGTGAGGCGAGGACAGGCACCCGCTTCGTGGATGAGAAGACAGAGGTGCAGAGGGGCCCCAGCGTGCAGGGCCCGATGGCTCTAAGGCCAGAGCGCCCTCCGCTCCGACCCAAGGCCGCTGAGGTCCGCCCCCCGCACCGGCATCTCCCTCGCGGCCCCGCGCATCCTGCCGTGCGAGCCTGACACTGACCAGCTGCCCAGCCACCCGACAGGCCATTCAATCAAAGCCCACAAGCCCGCGGGGCAGCTGTGCCCGCCCGCCATCTGCTGGGCCCGCTCTCCGACCCCGGGCCTGTGTGCTCTGGGCAGCCGCGTCCAGCACCTGGGGCAGGGCCGGCGGTGCCAGGGCCTCGGGCAGGGGGGTGACCCGGCGGGAGGAGAGGTCCGTGTCAGAGGCGGAAGGACGGTGGGTGCTGGGCGTCCCTCCGTCACAGCAGCTGCCCGGCCGGACCTGCCCATCCTGAGCCAGCCACGCACGCCTGCTCTGAGCTGCCTCGCCGAGCGGGTGAGCCCACGGGCACAGAGCTGAAATCGGGCCCACACCATGACACACTCATGCTGACCACAGACCCGAGCCCCACGTCTCCCCGAGACCAGGCATCAGCGTCCCCCGCTCCTCCGTCTCCCAGCACAGCCTCCCTGTCCTAACCGCCCACCCCACTCTGGACTTCCGCCCACCCTGCCCCCCACAGTGCCACCCCCCGGGCCAGACCTCAGGGTCACCCCGAGCCCCACGCCAGGCCTGTCGGCACCAACCCACCTGCTCTCCCCTTCCTGGCCACCACCTCCCTGGGCCTCAGGACCCCACCCCACCCCGGGGCCCATTCTCTCCAGCGGCCGGGGCGCCCAGACCCCACGGCCTCCGCCCTGGCTCCTCACTGCTGTGAGAACAGGCCGCGATCCCGTGGCACCCCACAGGCCTCCAGTCTGCCCTCACTGCCAGACCCAGCACCCGCCTCGGCACAGACCTGGGCCGAGCTCGCTCCTGCCACAGGGCCTTGGCACATGCCACTCAGCCGCAGCTTTTTTCCTCCACGTCTCTGCCCGGCTGCCCCTCCTCGTCCCGCAACCTCAGCTCGAAGGTCGCCCCATACCTGGGACGTGTCCATCGTCACAGGCCCCAGGCGCCCGCCATGCTGGGATCGGGTGTGGGGGGTCAGAAGGTGCCGGCTCGGACCGGACAGGCCACGGAAGGCTCTTCCAGGGCCCCCTCCTCGGTGGATGCCCCAGCGCTCAGCTCCGCATCCCCTGGACCGGGGACAGTGTCTGCCTCCCCCCCTCCCACCCCGCTGCCTGGCCGCCTGGCCGAGCTCGCACCAGCGCCTCCGGGGCGTGGAGACAAAGGCAGGCTGACCACAGGAGCCCACAATTCATCTCGGTCAACACCGTGGCGGCGTGGGTCATCCTCCGCCCTGCGATTTACATTTTTATTAAATCACACGGGAAATTAGAAACATTGTTCCTTCCCTCGGCCTTTAACTCCTTCTCTGCCTGGTGACAGGGCCGCCCCATGCCCTCAGTCCCAGGGTGATGCCCAGGCTCCTCCCACATCCACCTGCCTGTCACCCCCACAGTGACCCCCTAGGGTCCACCCGACAACCCAGGTCCCCCACCCACCGCCCGGGTCTGGCCAGGTGCGCAGCAGGAGGCAGGGCCTCCCCAAACCTTCCCCGTGGCCTGGGTCAGGGCCAGCTCCTCAGGAAGAGTTGGGAACTGGGGGGGGCTCAGCGAGGCCCCAGCTGTCACTCCTCCACCCACCCCCGTCCCGACCGGCCTCCCCGAGCACCTGAGGGCCATGTGCTCCCCGAGCACCTGAGGGCCATGTGTGCTCTGGGTGGGCCATGCTGACGGGGACGGGAGCACAGGCCCTGCAGGCTCCCCGGCACCCGCGTTCCGGAGCACGTGCCCCGTTGGGGCGGACGCGAGCCCCACCAACAAACCGCTCGCAGGATGTGCGGCGCCTCAGAAGGAAGCGAGCAGGCGGAGGTGGCCGTGCGTGACGGGAGGGGCGAGGCCGCAGCACCCGGGGGCCCCTGGGGGTGACACCCAAGTGAGACCGGAAGGAACAGGGCAGCAGCCACGGGGTCATGTGGGCAGCGCATGCTGGGAGGGAAGGCACGTGCGCAGGACCGGAGAAGGGAAGAGCTGGGAACGTTCTAGCAACAGGAAGCCGAGCAGAGCAGCTGGTGCCCACGGGCCGGGACGAGTGCCAGGGCCAGGGCTGGGCCTTCACCCCAAGGCCCGTGGAGCGTGGGAGCCACCTAAGAAAGGACAGCACGATCGGGGTCCAGCGTTTCAGAACAAGCGAGCGCTGTAGGGGGCCCTGCGGTCCCTGACAGTCCATGGCTCCGGCTGTCACCCCCTCCATGTGCCCCGACCATAGGAGCTGCCTCCCCTATTCCCAACACAGCCTCTATAGGAAAGGGGGGGGAAGACGCCATCAGATGCACGAGGCCCTAGGCCGAGGAGTGGGAGAGATCCTCCCCAGTGGGAGCATCAAGGAGGGCTTCCCGGAGGAGGGGGCAAGGGGCTCCGGAGCGCTGCCGCTGTCCCACCATGCGGCGCCCGCTTGTGCTTATCTGCTGACCCAGATTTAGTCATGAATGAACCGGGCGAGAGCCGAGACTAATTACTTTTCACTCTCCCCGCCATGCATTATGCATTGATGGGGGGTTGGGGGGCCGGGGAGGAGCCTTTTGTAGCTCGATGCTTCACAAACACGTTAAGGGATCGAGCAGGCGCTGGTGGCGCTGTGGGTGGGGGACACTCGGCCACTATCAGACGCTGAATGGAAACAACCCGCGGGAAAGGCCAGGCCAGGACGGCAGTGTCAGAGGGACAGGCCTCCACCAGCCCGACGCCGGCGTCGCGGGGACCCTGCTTGTCAAAGGCCATCGAGGCCGGACTTCTCGACCCAGATTCCAAGATTCCAAACCCCTGGCTGGTCAGCCGCCTCCACGCCGGCCCCAGGATGGGCTGGGAGGTCCGAGCGCCTGCCAGGCGCCCCCACTGCTGACCGCCAAGGGGTCCAGAAGCCCCAGGCCGGATTCGACCCAACGTGCAGCCTTTGTCCGGACAGCTCTGCTCCAGGGCGGCCCGGCTGGCGGCGCACACATCAGCTCCCTCACCCCCGGGGCCGGGGGAAGACAGGCCCTTCCCAGGACCCCAGGCCCTCACTGCCAACCTCAGGGCACGCCCCCGTCCCAGCCCTCTGCCGCCCATGGTCCAGGCAGAGAGAGGCCACACGGCACGCTGGATGGGGCAGCTGAGCCTGAGAGGCCGGAGGGCCACCCCCCGCCCCCGTTCAAGCAGGTCCATCAACATGCCCCACGGAGGCCGACCCCGACGCTCTGGCAGGCACCTTGGCCCAGACCAGCGGGCCGCCCGGCCCAGAGCCCCAGGAGGAGGTCCAGCTGGGTGGTGGTCAGTGCTCCCATCCCCGCAACCCCACATCCGCTGGACTGTCGGGCCCAGCACCGATGCTAACAAAGACCGAGTCCCTCGCATCAACACCGCCAGGGAAATCGGTGGCGGGGATCGAACCCAGGAGGGCTTCCTGGAAGAGGATGCTTACACACGGACACCTGACAGAACAAGAAGCTGATGGACGGAAGGGCGGCGCGGCAGGACCCAGAGGCAGGAGGACTGCGGGGCGACCGGTGTGGCAGCAAGAGGGGCGCAGGCCCGGGGAGCAGTGAGAACTGCCTCCAGTGGGCACTGGGGAGCCACGGAGGGTGGTGCACAGGGGAGAGACAGCGGGCCCAGGAAGAGGGGCGCAGTGTGCCCAGAACCCAGGCCCCCAAGCTCTTCCCAGGAACCCAGAGGGGGGAACCGAGAGCTCCACTTCCCCCTTCCTTCACGAGAAAACCCTGGCCCACGCGGCAGGCGCCCCGCCCGGGGCTTCTGTCGAGAAACCTCCGGTTTCCCCTCCTGCGGCTGCTGAGTCAGA
>NW_005873382.1:0-15904 GCF_000147115.1 Myotis lucifugus
AGAACATGTCCGGGTGAAGACGTCACACACATTCTCTGGATGCCACACATGCACACCACACACGCCTCCCTTTCTCTCCCATTTAGGTCCTTAAATCCAGCGACAATTGTTCTCGAATAAAAGAACACTCAGGAGACACTAGGTGGTTCCAGGCAGGCCATAGGCCACCCTCCTTGTCCCGTCTCCTCAGCGGGGACCCTGAGCTGGCAAAGTGTGGGTCACAGAAGGGGTACCCTGGACATACCCCCCGTGACGGAGAAAGAAAGAGGCGGCCGAGTGAGGCACGCGCCTGTGACACTCCACTCTGACGCCCTGCACACGGGACTGGGTGGGACCTCGCCAGGGTCAGGGACCCCAAAAGGCACTGCACTTCCTGTGTCCCACTGAACCGTCCAGGGCCCGTCCGCTGAGGACCAGAGGGGACCCCGCCCCCCTCCACCGCGGCCACGCTTACCTCGCCTTTCTTCACGGTCATGGACTGCCGGCGGGGCGTGATCTCCTCGTTGATGCTGGACAGGAAGTTCTGGGAGATGCGCAGGGCGTCCTGCAGCAGGGGGTGGTCGGGGTGGCTGGGGGGCGTGTGCTTCAGCAAGTCCTGCAGCGGGGCGAGGGGTCGCGAGTCAGACAGCCTTGGCAAGGCCTTGGCACCGCCCTCTGTGGGCACACGGGCTCTGCAGGCCTCGCTGCCGCCTCTCACCCGGGCCCGGGCCTCAGGGCAGCGCTGGGCGGGCACTCGGGAGGCAGGGCCCAACAGAACTCCCACAATCCGGGGGCTCGCATGCTGCCAAGAGGGGCTCCCACCCTCGGGGTCCAGGGCAGGCTGCCTCCACCTCGGCACTGGTGGCACTCTGGGCCGAATGATTTTATTTTTTTTTTCATCTTCACTCGAGGATATTTTTCCATTGATTTTTAGGGAGAGTGGGAGGGAGAGGGAGAGACACAGAGAAACATCGATGTGAGAGAAACACATCGATGGGTTGCCTCCTGCACGCGCCCCGACCAGGGCCTGGGCCGGAGAGAAGCCTGCAACCGAGGTACGTGCCCTTGACTGAAATCGAACCTGGAACCCTTCAGTCTGCAGGTCGACACTCTATCCACTGAGCCAAACCGGCTACGGCTGATTTTTTAAAAAAATATTTTTATTGATTTGCAAGAAGGGAGAGGGAGAGGGAGAGGGAGCGGGAGAGGAAGAAGGAGAGGGAGATAGAAACATCAATGATGAGAACCATGGATCGGATGCCTCCTGCACGGCCCACACTGGGGATGGAGCCCACAACCCGGGCCTGTGCCCTGACTGGGAATCGAACCGTGACCTGGTTCATAGGTCGAAGCTCAACCACTGAGCCACGCTGGCCGGGCTGGGCCGGATGATTTTCTGTGTCTCTAAGACCATGTCCTGCGGGAGTTGGCACCTCCCCGGCCTCACCCACTGGATGCCAGCAGCACCTCCTCATCTGCAGTTTAACAACCACAAACGTCTGCAGACACGGCAGCACGTCCCTAGGGGGCGGACTCGGTCCCGGCCCGGAAGCATGAAGCACGGGCAGTGCCAGGTCAGGAGGAAACAGCCCCCCCAGCCCCCCAGCTCCTCCTCTGGCAGATAAGAGCCTCAGGACGCAGCCCGGCCTCCTCCACCAGGGACGCACGTGACTCGCCCTCAAGGTCACCAGCTCCCTGGTCAGAGAAACACAATCCCTTCCGCTCCCAAGTCCAGGCGCCCTCTGCACAGACAGCCCACAGGCTCCCGGCAGCCCCGCCAGGGCGCTGGGCGGTGCGGCCTGACCATCACAGTGAGGGGACACGAGGCGGGGTCTCTGAGACTCCGGCGAGCCACGGGCCAGATCCTTCCAAACTGGAAACCTCGTCTCCTCTCCCTCCGTCCGAAAGCTCACAGCCCCGGCGTGCAAGGCTCAGTGGCTGTGCAACTTGCTCTAAGTCTGTGAACAGCATCTCCGGGCAGTAGGCATAGGGGCCATGTGTGTTTCCTGGTTTTGCTTCTCAGTATTAAGACAACCCCTTGCCTGGCTGGCGTGACTCAGTGGTTTGAGTGTCAACCTAGGAACCAGGAGGTCACAGTTCGATTCCCAGTCAGGGCACATGCCCAGGTTGCGGGCTCGATCCCCAGTGGGGTGCGTGCAGGAGGCAGCCGATCCCTGATTTTCTCTCATCACTGATGTTTCCATCTCTCTCTCTCCCTCCCTTCCTCTTTGAAATCAATAAAAACATTAAAAAAAAAAGACAACCCATTCAGGGGCTCCCACCGCCTTCAGAGACAGCCCTACAAGGCGGGGCTCCCCAGGCTGGGAGGCGGTGGCCACCCTCCAGGCCCCGGAACGCACCCGCCGTCGCGCCCACACTGACCAACCTGGAGTCCCAGTTCCCACAGGAGACGGGATGACCCGCCCTGCCCCCGCTCCAAGGGGAGCACCTAGGACACCCCGAGAGCCTGCTGTTCCCCCACATCCCCCCTCCACCTCCCATGAGCCCAGGATGGCAGGGGCACCTCATGCCTGCATCTCCAGTGAAGGCAGGGAGCAGAGAAAGGGGAGCAGGGGGCCCCTCATAAACACCCGTGTCCGCCCGAGGACAGCGGGGGCCGCGAGGCGGGTGGGAAGGCCGGGGCGCGGGACTCACGTGCAGGACCAGCGTGCTCCGCGTCACCCGGTCCACAGGCTTGTAGAGCAGGGCTGCGGGGAGAGAGGTGCCGCCGTGGAGAGAGCCGCCCGCCTCACTCGCTCACCCTCGCGGCCAGCTCACTCTCTGCTCAGTGACCTCGAGCACCAGCAAGGCCGGGTCCACGGCGTTGGGCGTTCAGTCTGTGCCGTGGACGTGGAGCCCAGAGCTGCCGTCAGAAGCCGAGCCCCTGTGGCTGACTCAGTGACAACCGCTAAACCGCTTAAGTGTCCTCCTGGGGTTGGGGAGCTGGCCAGCACCCCGTGAGGACGGGCCAGCGGGGGTCCCCACCCTGGCGGGAGACCTGCTCTCCAGGCCAGGGGCCCCCGGGAGCCAACCGGCTGCAGGCCACTCTCTCTTGCACAGTTTGGAGGCCGGATCGTGAGAACGGCAGGAGCCAACTCAGGGGCTGACACGGCCCTCGTCTTTACCGGTGGACACAGGGCCCCCGCTTCCCACGGTGAGCACCGCCCCGAGGGCTCAGATCTCCGCCCGTGCCTCCCTCAGCCTGTGTGCAGAGCGCATCGCTGTCCCCATTTTACAGACAGGGAGACTGAGGCTGAGCAGGGGGATGCAAGTGTGACTTCCCGCTACCCTAGCAACAGGGAGGGAGAAGTGACCCCTCACTCCTGACACCACTTTTCCCCAGAGAGAGGAGGAGGCCGAGAGCAGGTCCGGGCGCCCTGGCTGCACCCTCTATGCAGCTCTCGGGGCCTGGGTTCTGCGTGGGTGACATTTGTCCCAAACGTGTTTTGTCATCTGAAAGCAGGGAAAATACAACCCTCCTTTGGGGCTCCTGGGGGCAGCATGACATTTTTAGCGCCTGGTTTGTGGGTATCTGCTCACGCCCACCATTTTTCCTGTTTGCGACTGCTGGTGGCAAGCTGTCCTGCCCTCTTCCTCCCCCCCCCGCCAGGCCCCGCTCCTCTGTCCTCGTCCCCGACACCACTGCGGGGAGTCCAGAGGGCGAGGCGGGCACCACCTTCGCTTCCCCAGCAAATGCCCCGTCTGCTCGCAGCGGCCGCCCCCTCAGGGGCACGAAGAGGCCTCGGTGCGAGAACTCACTTTCCAGGGAGTTCTTGGTCACCTGGTCCTTGCCATCCTTGTTGCTTCTGGCTCTCAGGTTCTGCAAAGAAAAAAGGCGCATTTTCACGGGGGACGGCACCAGCAGTGGCGAGGTGGCGGGCAGTCCCAGGGTCGGGGAACCTGCCGTGGCCATCTCACCCTTTCTCACGGCAAGGAACCCCAGATGCGGCGGGCCCAGGGCGGGGGTCCTGGGCCACAGTATACGACACAGGGCATGCGCCCGGCCGGCGTGGCTCAGTGGTGGAGCGTCGACCTATGAACCAGGAGGTCACGGTTGGACTCCCTGTCAGGGCACAGGCCCAGATTTCGGGCTCGATCCCCAGGGTGGGGCGTGCAGGAGGCAGCTGATCAGTGATTCTCTCTCCTCATTGATAGGCTCTGCTCTTTTTTGAAACGTGGATGGAGAACCAAAGCGAATGCCGCCCGGTGGTACCAGCCTGATGGGGGGCTGGCTGTTGGCCTTGGCTTAGATTCCCACTTGTGTGTGGTTGGTGGGACCCCCATAACCCCTGGCGGGGGTGTCCCACCACTGTTTCTTCCCTCCTCTATAGCAACCTGCCCAGGTGGACTTAACCTTGGCCCAATGAACCGCAGCCTCCCTTAGAGAATTAGGTCTGTAATTTGTCAAGGTCACCCTGGATTCTGGGCCAACATTCCAGCTGTTAGGGGTGTGTGGGGCTTGTCACTGAATGAGCTCAGGGGAAGAAGGGACTGAACGCGCCAGGCGAAACCTGGGCAGCTGGGGAGGGGAGTCTGGAGCCGGCCCGGCGCCCTGGGGGGTGTATAGCCCGTGCCCAGCAGCGCCAGGCGGGGAGCGGGCGCCCCACGGGGCCTAGAGGAACACGTGGCCCATGTTATCACCGCAGGAGACGGCGAGTGCCAGGGCCTAGGACACGCCACCTCCCGCGATACGTTATACAAGGGCACAGAGCCCGTGGCGCACGTCCAGGCGCGATGGTCGCCCAGCAGGAGGCCGGACGCTCTCCGTTTCTAGTTCCCACTTCTCTCGGAGGCCGCCTTCCTCACATGCAGATCTTTCCCCCTCGAGCCTTACGTGGTCGGGGAAGGCGAGTCAGAGCTCCGAGGAGCGGGACGGCTCCAACAGCAAAAGTGAGGCCCCAGCCGGTGTGGCTCAGCGGTGGAGCATCGACCTATGAACCAGGAGGTCACGGTTCCATTCTGGTCAAGGGCACAGGCCCAGGTTTCGGGCTTGATCCCCAGTGTGGGGCGTGCAGGAGGCAGCCGATCCATGATCCTCTCTCATCATTGATGCTTCTCTCCCTCTCTCTCTCTCTCTCCCTTCCTGTCTGAAATCAATAAAAATACTTACATATTTTTTAAAAAGGGCAGAACTGCGGACCCCCCTCACTGCATCTATGCAGGGGCCTGACTGAACCCTAGCATCGGGCCCTGGCCCCCGGGGGACAGGGGGGATTTGGAACCTCAGCCGCTTCTTGTCTGCTCACAACAGGGTCCCTGCACGGGCAGGGCTGACGGTGCCCCCCCAGAGGCACCTGGAAACGGCTGAGGCGAACGACCAACCCTGGCCTGGTGCACCTTGTTCTCCTGGGTCACGGGGACCAGCGCCCAGCGCGGGGCCAGCCGCGGGGCTGCAGGGGCCCTGTCCGAAGAGCCCCCGCCTACCTCGGAGATCTCTGCAAACTGCGCGTTGGCCTGGCAGCACTTCTCGGCCATTTCTATGGCGACTTTGTAGTTGTCCACAAAGGCCCGGTACACGCCCAGCTGGCTGGCCTGCAGTGGGGAGGAGGACAGAGAGCGGGGGGCAGGGGTGAGACAGGCGCCGCGGCGCTCCATCTCGCTGAGAACCGAGCTGCCGTGCACAGCTCTGGAGGAACCCCAGGTGCCAGGCGGTGCAGAGCTGCAGACGGCTCGGCTCCCCCCGCCGCGGCCTCCCACCTGCCTCCCCGCCCCACGCACCGAGCCCGCTTCCCTCTCCCACGGCGACAGCGACACGAGCAGTGACTCACGGCCCACCCCGGGCAGGTAACGGCTCCCTGCCCCAGCTGCTCAGTCCGCCCACCCGACGCCTTTAAAAGGTGCCACTGACAAGAGCTGAAGTTCAAGGCTGTCGGTGAAGGCAGACAGAGGTCTCCACGCAGGTGGGATGGTGTGGCACCTGCCCCTTCTGGCTGCAGGAGACGGACGTGGACAAGGAGGTCGGCCCCTCAAGCCTGTGGTGGGTACGATGCTCCGTTCACATCGGTATTTTTTTTTTTTAAATCCTCACCGGAGGATATTTTCCCATTGATTTTCAGACAGAGTGGAAGGGAGAGGGAGAGACAGAGAGAAACATCGATGCGAGAGAAACACATCGATGGGTTGCCTCCTGCAAGAGCCCGACCAGGGCCCAGGCTGGGGAGGAGCCTGCAACCAAAATAGGTGCCCTTGTCCAGCATCGAACCTGGGACCCTTCGGTCTGCAGGCCGATGCTCTATCCACTGAGCCACACCGGCCAGGGCCCCAGTCACATCCGATCCCTGCAGACACATAAGGGTCGTGCCATCTGGCTGCCTTTGGAGGGGCTCCGACTGCTCAGATATGAGCCCGGCCCAGACCTGGCGAGGGGACCCAGGCGTCACAGTGCCCGCCTGGCAGTGGGAGACCTGCTGGCTGCAGGCTGCAGGCTGCAAGGCGAGAGGCCTTTTGTTTGGCCTTTTCAAGCCAAAGACATTAGCAGAGGGTCTCCCCACATAGCCCACAGCTCAGACACTCCACGGAGCAGCCCCTTCCATGGGGAGAAGCGTGTGTGCAGCCACCGCCGTCCGGGAGCCCCGGGCCATCTGCAGAGGTGCGGGGAGGAGCCAGCCTTCATGTTGCACCAGAAGCCTAGGCTCGGGGAGGGTCCGGGCGGACCCCGGGGACCCATCGGCCGGGCCTCCCACTGCTGCCTGAGGCTTCCCCTGATGCTGGGGTCTGTCCTGTTAGAACCGAACCTTTACTTCTACATGCATTTGCGTTTACAGTGAATTTTATGTTTCTCCAGGTGACCATCCAGACACTGGGTAAGTCAGGCGCTCTCAGCACTGTCTGGTCTCCTGGCCCCGCTCCCAGTGGGGGCTGCATGGAGGGCGTGGGGGCGCACAAGGAGCAGCAGCAACTAGGGGAGGCCCTGCCTGGCCCCCGCCACGCCCATCACCCCGGATAAGTCACTGCACCCCCAAAGGCCAGGTTCTCATCGTCGGTACCACGGTCAGGCCCAGAGCCCTCCTTCCTCCCCCTTCTCCCTCCCCCGCGGGTCCCTGAGCCCCTCCCACCCAGAGGAGGCCCGGCTGCAGGCACGGCCACCACAGGCATGAGTCACCCAGACACGGTGCGGCCAGCTCCGGGAGAGACCCGATAAGTAAATACGTGAAGCCTGCCCGGCGTGGCTCAGCGGTTGAGCAGTGACCTATCCGCGCCAGGAGGTCACGGTCTGATTCCCGGTCAGGGCACGTGGCCAGGTTGTGGGCTCCATCCCCAGTGCAAGCTATTCCTGAGCAAACGTCACCCAGACCCAGACTGGCTTGTCCCCTTCCAAAAAGTAGTCAAGGTCACGGGAGAGACGTCCAGGCCAAGGAACTGGATAGAGGGAAGGACACGAAGGAGACGCAACAGCCAAGCACATCTGTGACCCTGGACTGGATCCTGCGTCAGAGGACGAGAGTGGCCGGAAGGAACACCATGGCCAACGTGGGGGAGATGTGCATACAGAGAGCATGTGGAATACCAGCACCACAGCAGGGCACATGCAAGAGTCAACCAATGAATGCAACAGATCGGTTTCTCTCTGTCTGTCTGTCTGTCTCTCTCAACTCAATAAATAAACATTTTAAACCCTCGATGGTGTGGCTCAGTGGATAGAGCGTCGGCCTGCAGACTAAAGGGTCCCAGGTTCGATTCCAGTCACGGGCACGTGCCCAGGTTGCAGGCTCGATCCCCAGTAGGGGGCGTGCAGGAGGCAGCCAATCCATGAGTCTCTCTCATCATTGGTGTTTCTATCTCTCTCTCCCTCTCCCTTCCTCTCTGAAATGAATAAAAATATAGTTTAAAAAATATGTTTAAATATTTCAAAAAAGTCTGCAAGTGATTCAAGAGCCTTTTATAAAAAATATATTTTTTATTGATATCAGAGAGGAAAGGAGAGGGAGAGAGAGATAGAAACATCAATGATGAGAGACTCATTGATCGGCTGCCTCTTGCACGCCCCCTCCTGGGGATCGAGCCTGCAACCCAGCATGTCCATAGGTCGACGCTCAACCACTGAGCCACCCCGGCCGGGCACCACCCCGGACTCTTCCTTGAACTGTCACCTTGGTGTCCCCCGAGCCCCACTAGCACCCACCTGCAGGTCCCTGGAGAGGCCCACCCCCGCCTGCCGCCTCCGCAGCCCCGAGCTCCCTCCCGGCTCCCGTCACTCACCAGCTTCTGGAAGAGGTCGCCCACGCGCTGCTGGTGGCTCCACTGCTGCACGCGGGGGCACAGCCCGTCGTAGAACTCCTTGTGGATCTCGTAGAGCTCAGGCACTTTGAAGAAGATGGTCTCGATCTGCTGGCTGGTCAGCACCGGCTGGGAGGTGGTGGCCGCCGCCTTCAGAGGCTTCATGGGCTGCAGGGGGCACAGGTGAGGCCGCACGGCCACAGGTGAGGGGCCACCATGAAAGGGCTCGCCGTGGGCCAGGGGCATGGGATGGCCACAGATGATCTTGGTCATGTGACATATGTGCTTGTATTTATTTATTATTTTTAAATCCTCACCTGAGGGTATTTTTCCATCGATTTTTAGAGAGAGTGGAAGAGAGAGGGTAAGACAGAATGAAACATTGATGTGAGAGAGACACATCGATGGGTTGCCTCCTGCACACACCCTGACCAGGGCCCAGGCTGGGGAGGAGCCTGTAACTAAGGTACGTGCCCTTAACTGGAATCCAACCCGGGACCCTTTGGTCTATAGGCCAACGCTCTATCCACTGAGCCACACCAGCTAGGGCTCTGTGCTATTATTTTTAAATTCTATGACATATAGCCTGGCCGGCATGGCTCAGTGGTTGAGCGTCGACCTATGAACCAGGAGGTCATGGTTCGATTCCCGGTCAGGGCACAGGCCCGGGTTGTGGCTCGATCCCCAGTGGGGGGCGTTCAGGAGGCAGCCGATCCATGATTCTCTCTCCTCATTGATGTTTCTAGCTCTCTCCCTCTCTCTTCCTCTCTGAAATCAATAAAAATATATTTAAATTCCATGAAATATAAACATGTGAAGCCAGCTTGGGTTGGCACCTGTCTTATGCTGCCATCCACCGCCCCTGGGAAGCTCCGGCTCCACCCAGGCGGCCTGCTCTGACCCTCCCACAGGTGTCTCAGGT
The DNA here is from genome assembly GCF_000147115.1 of Myotis lucifugus. NCBI lineage: Eukaryota > Metazoa > Chordata > Mammalia > Chiroptera > Vespertilionidae > Myotis > Myotis lucifugus. Next base: position 9,119 of record NW_005873382.1, read on the forward strand.
GTCTCACTGACTCCCAGGAGGGTGGGTGCCCCCGGCCCCAGCCAGCTGACCTTCGGCCCGGGCCATGTGAGCCGACAGCTCCCCGCGCCCCTGCCCCACCCACCAGCCCCCCCACCCCGCACCCGCCTCACCAGCAGCAGCGCCTCCAGGTGGCTGAGGTACGTCTCCTCACTCGCCAGGATGCCGGACAGGACCCACTTTCTCATCTCCAAGCCCTTCTCCAGGTCCAGCTCAGTCTGCGGGCGAAGCAGACAGAAGTCAGATCTGCGAGGTGGTGCCGGAGGCGGCCCGTCTCAGAGAGGCAGTGTGTCCACCTCGACCAGCCTCCCAGGAAGCTCCGGGTGGCACCAGAGGGCACCACGGACACCCCGGCATGTCGGCCACTCACTCGTGGTCACCGCCAAGCCGAGAGCCACCGCTGGTCTTGACATTGGGGAGCTTGGAGCCGAGCCAGCCGGGCCAGGCCTTCCTCCTGCAACCGAGGAGCGGTGGTCCCAGGAGAGGCTGAGCCGAGGGGCGTCGGGACCTGCCACACGGCCACCCCAGCTCCCTCTGCCGCTGTCACTCCCTGCCTGGAATCTGCCGCTATCACCTGACCCTTGGACCGAAGGGCCGGGCAGTCCTGTGCTGCCTCCTGCCACACACCCTCCCTCCTGGCCTCGGGGCGGAGCTGGGGGCTGCTGCCACCTGCCCCGGGGAACCCCTAGGGTGCTCCCAGGGCTCAGGACCTTTGCCTCTCGAGCCTGCTGTTCTGATTCTGTGGGCAGGGACCCCCTCATGGGTGGGCTACAGGATCCCCTCCCCTCCAATCAATACAGCTCGACCGCCTTTGCCTCCAGAAGCCAGAGCTCACGCCACTGGACGCCGGGGTCGGGGGCAGACAGAGCCCACACAGCCGGAGAAACAGATTCCAGTCCCAGCTGTGCTAACACCACGGTTGCACGTAGAGTCCGGGTCTTTAACGATCACGGTCCAGCGAGGCCTTTGCAGTGGCCCGAAGCCACAGTGACCGGTGCCCTGACAAGAAGACGTCAGGTGGTCCCAGTCATAAAAGAAAGAAGTCCTGTCCTGGGGGTGTATTGTACAGCACGGGACTGCCGTTAATAATACTGTTTGCCACCCTGACCGGTGTGGCTCAGTGGATAGAGCGTCCGCCTGAGGACCGAAGGGTCCCAGGTTCGATTCCGGTCAAGGGCATGTACCTTGGTTGTGGGTGCATCCCCAGTGGGGGGTGTGCAGGAGGCAGCTGATCGATGTTTCTCTCTCATCGATGTTTCTAACTCTCTATCCCTCTCCCTTCCTCTCTGTAAAAAAATCAATAAAATATATATATAAGAAAATAATAATACTGTTTATCTGTGTGAAAGTTGCCAAGAGAGCAGCTTTTCAAAGTTTGCATCAAAAAAAAAAAAATCTGTAACGGTGTGAGGCGATGGATGTCACCGGGACGGATCACCACTTCAGTGCACACCCATATCGAGTCACGCAGCGCACCTGCGGCGAACATGAGCTGAATGTCAGCGTCTGGATGTGTGGAGAAGGAGACTGAGGTGCAGACACACAGGGAGAAGGCAGCCGTGGCTCAGCCAGCGAGAGGCCTTGGGAGAAACCAGCCCGGCCGGCACCGTGACCCTGGACGTCCCGACTCCAGAAGCAGGAGCAGTAAATCTCTGTGGCTTAGGCTCCCCGCTCCGTGGCGCTCGGTTATGGCCGCCCCAGGGAGCTCAGACAGACGGTGATGATGCTAAAGGCCATGACAACTGCCTCGTGACTGCCTGGCCACCGGCCCAGCTGGCTCCCTGACCGGGATGGACGGGGTGTGGCAGAGCTGGTGCTGGAGGCTGGCCACGCCCAAGAGGGGCCGGGCCCCGTGTTCAGGGAAGGTGACCCGATGGCCTGCCTGTTCCACCACCAGGTTTCTCAGCCCACAGGGGAGCACGGGACAACCTCTGCCGTGGCAGCCCGTGGGCGTGGAGGGAAAACACCGCCCCTTCGTCACTCACCTCCCCAAACCTCCCAGGGAGACCCCGGATGAGGGGCAGGCTCCTGGCCCCCAGCACCCCTGACATCGGGGGCTGGAGGACCTCGGTTGGGAACTGGGGCCACTGTGTGCCTTGCAGGGTGCTGAGCAGCATCTCTGGCCTGTATTCAACATGTGCGAGGAGCAGCACACAGCAAGGAGCTGCAGCTGCTGCCACACGCCCCCGGGGCCCAATCCACCCCAGGGGAGAAGTGCTGCTTTTTTTTTCCCAGTGGGTTAATCCTCACCGGAGGATGCCTTTCCATTGATTTTTGGAGAGAGTGGAAAGGGGAAGGAGAGAGAGAGAAACATCGATGTGAGAGAGACACATAGATTGGTTGCCTCCTGCACATGCCCCGACTAGGACCGGGGATCAAGCCTGCAACCAAGGTACGTGCTCCTGACTGGAATCGAACCTGGATCAGTCCGCTGACCGACACTCTATCCACTGAGCCAAACGGGCTAAGGTGAGAAATGCTGGTTTCAAGGGCCCCCGGTGTCACCAGAACCCGGAATCAGGACCAGCAGTGTGGCTTCCCTGTGTCCCCAGCCCTAATGGCCATTCACCCTTCCTGGCCTGGTGGGAGGGAGGTGCCTTGTGGTGAAGACGGCAGGACGCACCCAGGGCCAGGAGTGCGGGAAGGGGCTGCAGAGCTGGGCCAACCAGGTGAGCTCCTTTAGCCCCGAGCCTGGGTGTGAATGGGGAAGGGGCCTGGTCCCTGCGTCCCATCTACTTCCGCTTCCTGTATCCCTGGGGCTTGTATCACATCCTCACTGCCCTGGAGGCATCCAGAGCCTTCCGGGCCCTAACCAGTGTGGCTCAATGGATAGAGCGCCGGCCTGAGGACTGAAGGGTCCTGGGTTCGATTCTGGTCAAGGGCACGTGCCTGGATTGCAGGCTCGATCCCCAGTAGGGGGCGTGCAGGAGGCAACCGATCCATGATTCTCTCACATCATTGATGTTTCTATCTCTCTCTCCCTCTCCCTTCCTCTGTGAAATCAATAAAAATATATGAAAAAGCAACAACAAAAAACAAAGAGCCTTCCTGGACTGCCAGCTTGCTTTGTGGCATCTTGTAAGTGTACATGAGCTAGGTGCATGTATGTGTGTGCTTGCATGTGTGCGTGCGCACGTGTATGCATGTATGAACGTGCATTGTGTGAGTGTGCACACATGTGTATGCATGTATGAACGTGCATTGAACGTGCGTGTGCGAGTGTGCACATGCGTGTGTGTGAGTATGTATGAACGTGTATGTGTGCGAGTGTGCACATGCATGTGTGTGAGTTTGCACATGCCTGTGCAGGAACCAGCCATTAAGATCTTGGCCGAGAGCCACCCTGGGAAAGGACACCCAGGCGTCACACCCAGCCGCCTCCCTGAGCACACTGGGCGGGGCTCCTCGGGCAGGGCCTCGGGACACTCTGTGCCTGATGCTGACACTCCCTGCGCCAGCAGTAAGTGCTGCATGACGATTCCTGAGCCAGCAAACCCACGGTGGACGGATCTAGAACTCCACGCGGGCCGGTCAGTGCAGGTGAGGGTCCTAGGGCAGGAGTCTGGGGCGGGGGCGGGGTGGCCACGTCGCACAGGGCCTGGGGCTTAGGGAGAGTCTCCTCAAGGGACCTGAAGGTGGAGGGAGGTCCTGTCAGGGAGAGAGAGCCCTCGGGGGCGGTGGGGGGACAGGCAGGGGTCCTCCCGGGCTCAGGACTCCACCTGCCCACTCAGGCCCCTGAGGGTCTTTGCCTGTAGGAAGCCGAGGGAAAGGCTCAGGAAGGCTTCCAATCCGATCGCTGTGTGGCCTCGAGCCAGTTGCTTCACCTCTCTGAACCTTGGCTAAGTGTAAAATGGTGCAATTGGACGCTGGGTAAGAAGCCGCACAGGCAGGTGTGTGCCACACACTGTTCCCCCTCCCGTGTGCAGGTTTCGGCACAGGCCTCGGGCCGAGGTCTTTAGAAATCACAAAAGCGTAAGAAGGAAACCTCTTGCAGCAGAGGCGCCAGCCCAGAGAAGCGGCAGGAAGAGCAGACTCCTCCGTATTTAATCCTGGGGTGGAAATCACCCAGAAACAAGCTAAGCACAGGGGGAGGGCCCTGCCATCAGGGGCGTTGGGACCAGAAAGACAGAGGTGCAATCTGCCCCAGGGGCAGGGGTCTTCACACAAAGGAAGGGCCCGGTCGGTGTGGCTCAGTGGTTGAGCCTCCACCTATGGACCCGGAGGTCAGGGTTCGATTCCTCATCAGGGCACATGGCCTGGTCGCAGGCTCGATCCCCAGTGGGGGGCGTGCAGGAGGCAGCCGATCCATGATTCTCTCTCATCACTGATGTTTCTCTCTCTTTCCCTCTCCCTTCCTCTCTGACATCAATAAAAATATATATTTTTTAAAAAACTGTGGTCAAATGGGTGGGGTCGTCAGCACCCCCTCTGGTAAGAGGGAGCAAGTGCATTTGTGGGCGTCTCTCCTGCTCAGCACCCATGCGGGGGCCGCCCCCACAGGTCCCAGCATGAGCTGCCTGCCTCCTCCACGCCGGGCTGACAGCGCCCTGCACCAGCAGGCGGTCCCTGTGCCCGATGAAGGGGAGAGAAAGGAGTTTTAACGACCGACATCCGACCTTGGCTGCTCCATCACTTGCTGGTCCCCTGCCCCTGAGCAGAGGGGCTGGGCTTCCGGAGCCTCTGGGACAAGGACAGCTGCCCGCTGCCTGGGACTCACCGCTTTGGCGGACTCCAGGGCGCCCGAGGCCAGCGCATCCCGGCTGCCCCTGCCCTTGCTGCCCAGGTGGGGCGAGGAGGAGGGCGAGTCATCGATGTAGGGCAGTCCGTCCTGGTGTCGGCGCTGCTCCTCCGCCTGGTCTGCGGCGCAGCCATAGCCAGGCGGCGTTCCGAAGGACGTATCTGTGTGTGAGAGAGGCGGCCTGTGTCAGAGACGGGGGTGTCGGGGGGACAGGGCACGCTGAAGGGCCGACTACATCCCCCCTGTCCCAGCAGGGACCCAGCTGCCACCATCTGCCACCTGCAGGCACCAAACAGGGACCTCAGGCACACGGACCTCACCTTCACAACCGCCTGGCCACAGACCCCAGGGCGCGGAGGGGACGGACAGCCGCTGGGCCCAGACAACATGAGACTGGGCTTCCGAATGCCGCCTGGGACACATGCTCCTTATCCCGGGAGGGGCCCTGAGCCATCACAGACAGGCGGACCCCGAATGCTAGTGTTTTGCCGTCAGGAACAGTCCCTCAGACGCCTGTCCGTGGGGATGTGACAGGGTGGAGAGCACAGGCCAGCACGGGGGCCCGGTGCAAGCCACGGCCACCCCACGCCGCCCCACATCTGCCGGGCCAGCCCACCCGGACCCCCATCGGAGCGCCTATGAGGACGAGAACGGCTCACCCCACAGCACGGTCCCCACTCCTGGGGACTGTCTACGTCAGAGGGCAGTCCCTCCCTCCCAGGCTGAGTCCTAAAGCCACACCCCGTGGCTTTCTGTAGCTCTGCTCCCAGACCCCTCGCCAGGGCGTCGCCCCACAAGGCCCCCCCTGCTCCAAGCCCACAGGAGGGCCACTTCTGGGCTCCACAGGCAGGTTCACGGCCCACGGGGTTCCCGAGAGGTGGCGCCGATTGGGTCATGTCCCCAGATGACATCACTCCCGTCATGACTCACCTGCTCGCAGCCCCACCTAAGGGTCATCGCCTCTGCAGTGATCACTCACCCACTTACAACTCCCGCCCCCGCACTCCCCCCCACCCTGGGCTCCGGCCCCGGGTGCTGCTGGTGCCCACGCCACCCAGGCCCGGTGGGCAGAGGGCCACCCATGGACCTGGGAGCTGACCCAGCAATCCCGGGGGGTCGGGGGGACGTCCCTTTCCGTTCTTTCCACATGCACAGCGGGAGGAGCGGTGGCCGGAGTGGCCTGTGGTCACTGCCAGCTCAGAATGGCCAGCGTGCTGGGTGACGCCTCTGCCCAGCTTCGGGGCCCACGGGCGGCCAGAGTCTCCGCTGCCTCCCACGCCTCTGCCACTCCCAGCAGGTGTCCCGAGCCTTGGCTACAGGCCAGCGATACCTGGGGAGCTTTGAAAACAACGCAGCCGGGCCCCGGCCAGTGTGGCTCAGTGGATAGAGCGTCGGCCTGCGGACTGAAGGGTCCAGGTTTGATTCCGGTCAAGGGCACATGCCCGGGCTGCAGGCTCGATCCCCAGTGGGGGTGTGTGCAGGAGGCAGCCCATGATTCTTCTCATCACTGATGTTTCTCTCTCTCTCTCTCCCTCTCTGAAATCCATGAAAAATACAAAAAGAAATAAAAATAAAACGTATAACTCTTTTTTAAAAAAATATTTTTTATTGATTTCAGAGAGGAAGAGAGAGAGAGAAAGAGAAGTATTAATGATGAGAGAGTCATTGACCGGCTGCCTTCTGCACGCCCCCCACAGGGGATGGAGCCCACAGCCCGGGCATGTGCCCTGACCGGGAATCAAACCGTGACCTCCTGGTTCATAGGTCGACACTCAACCACTGAGCCACACTGGCTGGGAGGGTTGTTCACTTTAAAATGTTCAGTTTTGCCCTAACCGGTTTGGCTCAGTGGATAGAGCGTCGGCCTGCGGACTCAAGGGTCCCAGGTTCGATTCTGGTCAAGGGCATGAACCTTGGTTGCGGGCACATCCCCAGTGGGGGGTGTGCAGGAGGCAGCTGATCGATGTTTCTAACTCTCTTTCCTCTCCCTTCCTCTCTGCAAAAAAAAAAAAATCAAAAAAATATATTTT
>NW_005873382.1:16334-25354 GCF_000147115.1 Myotis lucifugus
TTTCCAGCCCTTGGTTCTGTGGGAGAAGAAGGGGCACAGGGAGCACCCCCGGATCCTGGCACCTTTCAGCCTTCATGCCGTCACCCCAACAAGGACCTCACCAGGTCAGCACGGGAAGCCCAGCTGCCGGGGCAGGGGGAGGTCACGGTCCAGATTAGAGTGTGTCACACAGGCCCGAGGCCGGTCAAGTCCTCCCAATGGGCCAGGAAATACCAGCGGGGAGGGCCCGCGCCCCTCCGCCCACCGCCGGCGCCCCAGATGCCCTGAGCAAGGCTGAGTCTCCGGGAGAACGCTGGCGGCCAAAACACAGCTCCTCCCGCCCGGGGTCTGGGTTCCAGCTGGTTGGAGGGAGACTGAGTCACCAGGTCAACTCTGCCAGCCACTTTTTTTCCTTTTCATCTTTATTGTTGAAAGTATAGGAAGTACGCAGGTCCTCCTTTCCCTCCATTAACCTCTTCCAGCCGCTCCCGTCCTCCTCCCCCCCACCCCCCCACCCAGGCCCTCAGCACCCCACTGTCTGTGCCCAGGTGTGATGCAGAGATGCAGACAAGTTCATTGGTTGATCTCGTCCCACCCACCCTCCCCGCCTTCCCTCTGAGGTTCAACAGTCTGTTCCTGCTCCTATGACTCTGGGGTGACTTTTTCTTTTTTTAATCGTCACCTGAGGATATCTTCCCATTAATTTTTAGAGAGTGGAAAGGAGAGGGAGAAATAGAGAGAGAGAGAGAGAGAGAGAGAGAGAGAGAGACATCGATGTGCGAGAGACACACATCGATTGGTTTCCTCCCACACGGGCCCCAACCAGGGCTGGGGATTGAACCTGCAACCGAGGTACATGCCCTTGCCCAGAATCGAACCCGGGACCCTTCAGCCCACAGGCTGGTGCTCTATCCACTGAGCCGACCCGGCCAGGGCTGCCAGTGACTTTTAGCACTAAGACCGAGTGGCCCCAGGATGGGCAGACAAGGACCCCCCCCATCAGCATCCAGATGTTGCTAACGGACCTTCTAGGGCCTTCTCCTGTGCCTAAAGACCCCAGATCCTCAAGAGGGAGAGATTATTTGTGCTCTGGGTCGGGCTGGGTCTGGCATGAGCTGGTGCCAGGGCAGGGCGGGCCGAGGCGGAACCGCAGCCGGAAAGAGCTGCAGCCTTGGGCGTGGGGTGACGTCATTATTATTATTATTTTTTTTTAGCACCTCCCAGAGCCTGCAACAACGGGGCTCAGGGCGATTTCTTCAGGCACTTGGTCCCAGACAAACAAACGGATGCATTTACTGAGCACCCGTTTAGTCAAGATGCGCAACGCCCCTGCTGCACGCCGGGCAGCGTGCTGGGTACCTGGTATGAGGACCACATACCCAGCCTCTGCCCCGGGGAGCTGGCAGCATCCCAGGAGTCACATGACACATGCATCACAGCGAGTCCACCCGTGAGAGGCAGCTGGGCTTGCAGGCAGGGCAGCCGAGACCCCCTCCCCGGGGAAGTGACCACAGAGCCAAGACTTAACGGAGGAGAGGGAGGCAGGAAAAGGATCCTCACCAGGAACCAAACAGGCTGGCCCGGCTGGTGTGGCTCAGTGGTTGAGCGTCGACCTATGAACCAGGAGGTCGCGGCTCGATTCCCGGTCAGGGCACATGCCCGGGGTTTCGGGCTCGATCCCCAGTAGGGGGCGTGCAGGAGGCAGCCCATCCATGATTCTCTCTCATCATTGATGTTCCTCTCTCTCTCTCTCCCTTCCTCCTTGAAATCATGAAAAATATATTTTAAAAAATAAAACAAAACCAACCAGGCTGGCAGCCTTATCTCAGGCGCGCAGCCTCCAGGACTCATTTTTTTGGTTGATTTTTCTTTGTTAAAGGGTATTTAAATATATAAAATAAATATCAAAAATATAAATCTTTGTTTTACTATGGTTGCAAAGATCAAAAAATGTCTATATGTGACACGGCACCAGAGTTAACTTAGGGTTTTTCAAAATGCTGACACGCCGAGCCCAGAAGGTTCGCCATCACTGGCCTAGGCTGACGCGGGTTTTCCCTGGACAATCTCCTGTGCTCAAGGATCAGGCGGCCGGAGCTCCCCACCCCGAGGGACGCATTTGGAAAGGGAAACACAATTCCTCTGCCCCAGCCTCCCCTCCCAGCCTGCAGGGCCTTCACACATCCCTGCATCTCCCAGGCCCGGCTGGGGCGGCGCCTTTCATCTTGATGTCCCCACCGGTGAAATGGGGGTAATGACGCTCCACCCCCACACGCCGAGGGGGTGGCGAGCGAGCCGAGGAAGGACGCGTCCAGAAGCACAGGTCTCGTAACTCTGGGAAGCCCTGGCTATCGCCATGGTCCAGCCTTCACAGCTACGGGCTCTGTCGCTCCTCCCCACAAAACCCCACGACTTCCTCCAGCCCGGCTTCTTCCTCCCGGGCGGCTGTGCTCTCTACTTCCGTGGACCGCTCCACGTGGCCCGGGGATCCCATCTGCTGGCCCACCCACCCCAAAGCCCACCAGGGCCCCACCCCGCCCCTCTCAGAGGCCCAGAGCGGGTCCACCAGGAAGGCCAGGGCTCTCCATGGTCCCAGCCGCGAGGTGCCTCCCCGGTTCTCCTCTCCAGCAAGAATCAGCAGGAGCACCCGGGCCAGTGTGGCTCAGTGGATAGCGTCGGCCTGCAGATCCAAGGGTCCCGGGTTCGATACCGGTCAAAGGCACCTACTTGGTTGCAGGCTCCTCCCTAGCCCGGGCCCTGGTTGGGGCTCCCGCAGGAGACAACCAATCGATGTGTCTCTCTCACATCGATGTTTCTCTCTGTCTTTCCCTCTCTCTTCCACTCTCCCTAAAAAGCAACAGAAAAATATATCCAAGGGTGAGGATTAAAAAAAAAAAATCGGCAGGAGCAGTACCCCCCTCCCCGCCCCCAGGGCCTCAGAGTCTGCTGGCCACAGGGTTTCCGTGGAGCGAGCACAGGGCCTTGAACACAGCCGAGGAACCACCGGAAAAGAAGCCGGCGAGGAGCTCGGTGCAGACGCGCGCGGAAACGGAGGACTAGCCTCTGCTCTTGACCTGAAACTTGAAACTGTCATGTGGGAATTAGCACCGACGGCGATAATCCCGCTTGTCATCGCGGGGTGACAGCTTGGACCGGGCCCACGCTCACTCCCCGGCTGGCCGGGCGCCCATCCTCCTCCCCCCGCCTGGCACAGCTGTCAGACGCCCACTCGGCACATCTCTGCCACCTGCCCAGTCAGGAGAGCAGGTCCTGACAAAGGTGCTTAGTTCTGTTTTTTTCTTTTAAATATATTTTTATTGATTTCAGAGAGGAAGGGGGCAGGGAGAGAGACAGAAACATCAGTGATGACAGAGAATCACTGACTGGCTGCCTCCTGCACGCCCCCTACTGGGGACGGAGCCTGCAACCCAGGCGTGTGCCCTTGACCGGAATTGAACCTGGGACCCTTCAGTCCGCAGGCTGATGCTCTATCCACTGAGCCAAACCAGCCGGGGCAGGTGCTTGGCCCTGAAGGCGCCTTGGGGAAAAGTGAGTCCTCCAGGGACAGCCTCAACCCGTGGGCAGGCAGTGTAGACACTACTCCGCAGGTCGCCCTGGGCCCGCCAGGCGTAGACACCCCTCGAAAATCACGTGATCCGGGCCATCGGGCAAGGCTCCCAGAGGCATCCGACACCAGCTCCCAGGCGGTGCTTGCCCCAGAAACACCCCACACAGAAGGGTAACAAACAGCGTGGCTCACCTGGTCACCTGCCCGGCACTCATGCCAGGAGGCTGGCACTTCACACAGGTCCTGTTAAAGGCACAGCATTTGAGCCCGGCCAGTGTGGCTCAGTGCTTGAGCATCGACCTATGAACCAGGAGGCCACGGTTCGATTCCTGGTCAGGGCACATGCCCAGCTTGCGGGCTCCGTCCCCAGTGTGGGGCATGGAGGAGGCAGCTGATCGATGATTCTCTCTCCTTATGGATGTTTCTATCTCTCCCTCCCTCCCTCTTCCTCTCTGAAATCAATAAAAATATATTTTAAAAAATAAAAATAAAGGCACAGAATTTGAGCTCAGACTTCCAGGACAGGCCCGGAGAGAATGAGGCCAATCCCCGCCCCTCAGGACCTGGACCCCTGCCCACTGCCCGAGGTCACTGCCCGGGGCCCTCTGACCTCCTGCGTGAGCACAGACATCCGCCCCGCAGAGCAGAGCAGTGGAGACCCAGCTGATCGCACCCCATGGCAGTGTCTGGCACACAGCAGGCACCGGCAGGCAGCGGTGAGTACACACCCACCCATACACACACACACCCATACACACACCTACCCACCCACCCATACACACACACACCGACACACAGGAGTGCCGGGAAACACGCGACGAAAGGGAAAGACAGAGAGAAACATCAATGTGAGAGACACATCTTTTCTAAAGCCGATGACACGTAGTAAACTTTCCGTTCACGCTCTCCAGAGAGCCCAGCTGTGCCCGGACGCTGCGAAGATGCTCACACAGACAGCCCGCAGCTGCCATCCAGGGCACGTATCTTGGTTGCAGGCTCCTTCCCGGGCCCGGGCCCTGGTCGGGGCATGTGCAGGAGGCAACCCCTCGATGTGTCTCTCTCACATCGATGTTTCTCTCTGTCTTTCCCTCTCTCTTCCACTCTCCCTAAAAACCAATGGAAAAATATCCTCGGGTGAGGATTAAAAATAAATAAACTAGGGAATGACGCTAAGATCCGAGTGAATAAACAACAGCGAGTCGCTGGACGAGGAGGCTAGCGAGGACAAGACAGCTCAGTATCCGAGGGCCGAGCGGCCTTTGGACAGACGGGGGTGCGCCGGGGAGCAGGCGGGCCAGGCGGGGCCTCGGGGGAGCCAGGTCGGGCTGAGGAAGAGGATGAGAGACCCCAAGACTCACGCTTCTGGGACTGCCCTCCCCGCCGGCAGCTCTAGCCTGGGATGGGACTCTCCCCGAGAGGCATCCCTGTGGGCGTGGGGGGACATAACTCCCGGGCCACGTGCTGCCCGAGCCGGCAGAGGGCGCAGGGTCCGAGCATCCGGGGAAGGACGGCTGTGCATTCCTGCCGGATTCCACGCCTGCTCTGCGCAGCGGCGGGCGGGCGGGCGGGCAGGGGGGGGCGGGGGGAGCACAGCCTCCCCACAAGGCAGCCTGAGTCCCTGGGGCCTCTCAGCACCGCAGGCCCACCCAGCACGTGCTGCTGCCTCCCGTGCAAAAATCCAGCAGGGAAATCATCACAACCCCCTCCACCCACCCCCTGCCCTGGCTGGTGTGGCTCAGTGAATAGAGCATCGGCCTGCAGACTGAGGTCCTGGGTTTGATCCCGGTCAAGGGCACAGGCCTGGGTTGCGGGCTTGATCCCCAGTGAAGGGTGTGCAGGAGGCAGCCAATCAATGGTTTTCTCTCATCACTGATGTCTCTCTCTCTCCCTCTTCCTCTCAGAAATCAATAAAAATACATTTAAAAAAAAACAAAAGCCCCTCCCTTCCCCATTGCCGAGCACCTAGGGACCCTACTGCCAGTCCCATCACAGCCCTACACGTGCCTGACCCACTCCCATCCGACACGTGGAAAAGCAGACGCCGAGAGCAGTAACACCTCACCTGACGCCATCTGCTCCATCGGAAGGTTCCGGATGCTGCGCTCCCCACTCCCCCCGGGGAGCCCCACCAGGGGGCAGCAGGAACCCCAGACCACGGTGGGGCACATTCCACGAAGGATCGCTATGTGTCCCTAACAACTGCAGGGAGTGGTGGCACTCTCGGGGTGACAGCTGGATGCAGGGCTGGGACGGGGCTGCTGGGGAGGCAGGCCTGGCATGCAGGAGGGCGGGGGGGGGCACCCTCTGGGGTCCCCCGGGCCAGGAATCCCCGATGCTGCCAAAGGTCTCCATGCATTTGTGGCCTGAAGCCTTTTTCCCTTGGAAACATGGGCAGGAACTTTAATTTGCAGACAGCTGTACCTTCTTTTTAAAAAAAACATATTTTTTAAAAATATATTCTTATTGATTTGAGAGAGAAAGGGAGAGGAGAGAAAGAGAAACAATGATGAGAGGGAATCATAGATGGGCTGCCTTCTGCATGCCCCCTCCTGGGGATCAAGCCCGCAACCCAGGCATGTGCCCTAACCGGGAATCGAACACAGGACACTTTCGTCTGCAGGCCGGCGCTCTATCCACTGAGCCAAACTGGCTGGGGCGGCTGTACCTTCTTGCAAGGAACTCTGAGTCAGACAGACCATGGCACCAACGCAAGGGCCTGGCGCAGAGCAGACATCGCACAAACTAGGATGTGCCGCTGAGTAACCCGCGGGGCAGAGAGAGGCGCTTCTGCAGCGCCACAAACTGGAAGGCGCTCTGGCTCTTTGGGGTCAAAGCCAGGAGGGCCCTGGAGCGTGGGCCAGGCTGGGCCAGGCTCAGGGATTGGGGGGGGGGGGGGCAGCAGGGAAGTGCCTGGGGAAGGCGGAGGGGCCCCGCACAGGCCTGACCCTCAGAGTGATGTCTAAGGGGCGGCCCGTCGCTGGGAGCAGGGCCACACAGGAGGCAGGCTCAGCACACAGGCAGGAGCCTCAGGAGAGAGTCGAGCCTTCCAGAGCTCTCAGGTGCTAGAACCGCCCAGAAACCAAATCTCCAGGAACTCAGACCCGGGAAGTTCTAAGGGGATTCAATATCGACTTGATACGACCAGCAAAAGGTCTGTTTGGGGAGGTGGTGGGGGGAGAACTGCTAAGCCTTTAGAAAGGTCAAAAGGTGTTCTCCAGGGCCCTCGCCTGTGTGGCTCAGTGGATAGAGCAGCGGCCAGCGGACTGAAGGGTCCCGGGTTCGTTTCCGGTCAAGGGCACGGATGTTGGCTGCAAGTTCCCTGGCCCTGGTTGGGGTGTCTCTCTCACATCGATGTTTCTCTCTGTTTCTCCCTCTCTCTTCCACTCTCTCTAAACATCAATGGAAAAATATCCTCGGTGAGAATAAACAAAAATAAAAGAGAGAGAGAGAGAGAGAGAGAGAAAAAAGAAAAAAAAAGGTGTTTCTTCAGGGATCATCGAGACCAAGCAGCTGAACACCAAGCATCGAACATACCCTGGAAAATAGTTTATCCTTCCCAACGTGCTCTCCAGATGGGAATTTCTCACATTCCTTGACAGCTTGTCCCGTGTTTAGCCATGCTTGCAGTCAAGATGCTCCCCCATCTGTCCCACAGGGCAGCCTGGATGCCGGCTAATTCCACCCTCCGTTCGAGGGCTGGACCCCAGGGCAGCCTGGTCCTGCCGCCTCCCACCCTGATTCCGAGCTGTGTGATATGCGGGAGACATACCCTCGGAACCTCCGCTGGCAACTGGGGATGACGGGCCTCGGCTGTTCTGAGACTGACTGACCGTGACAGACCTACTGCTCGCTCCGGGCACCCAGTAGGTCCAGAAAGTGGTAGCCACCAATAGCCAGGGGCACCTGTTAGCCCGCGTCTCCGGGCTGTAACAATCCGCATCTTCGAATATTTTCTAAAAGGCTCTATTTTCTTTTCTTTTTGTTTTGTTTGTTAATCCTCACCTGAGGATATTTTTCCATTTATTTTTAGAGAGAATAGAAGAGGGAGAGACAGAGAGAAACATCGATGTGAGAGAAACACATCGATTGGTTGCCTCCTGCACGCGCCCCGACCAAGACCCGGGCCGGGAAGGAGCCTGCAACCGAGGTACGTGCCCTTGACCAGAATCAGACCCAACAGGCCGACGCTCTATCCACTGAGCAACACTGGCCAGGGCTATCCGACATTTTTAAAAAAGACAATCTATGGGGATGGAGAACAGATCGCCAGCTGCAGGAGGTGAGGAGAGATGTGTAATTATAAAGGGTTTTTTTTCCGGAGTGATGGAGTATTAACTGCATCCTGACTACGATGGTGGCTACAAAAGAAACACCTTAAAACTCTCAGAACTGCCCTCCCGGCCCGAGAAGTCGGTTTTACAGTATGACGATGTTAAAAACAAATAAATACTGTTTAAAAAATGAAAGACGAAATGGAATAAAAGAGTGGCTCTGGGCCTTGCGGAAAGACTGTGTCTGAAGAGAAAGCGCGCGTCGGCCAGGGCGGACGCCCTGAGCCAGCCTTCCATGCCTCCCGAGCAGGATTCTGCTGGAAAACAGCACAGGGCTCCCGGAGGAAATGAATCACTTATGGAGCCCAGGGAGGAGGCCTGTGTGGCCGCTCAGCCAATGCCCGCCCCGCCCCGCCCTGCCCCGCGGAGGGTCCTCCCCCTTCAGCAGGGCCTCCAGGTCCTGAGGACGGAGCAGGATGTGGGCCAGGGAGCGTGCCAGGCTGGCTGGGGAGTTTGTTTGTGTCGGTTTCTACCCGCCCATTTCCAGAGGATCTGAGGCAGGCGGCCTCCAGAAAAAGAACAGGGTAAAAGCAAGGACCCAGAATGTTCCAGGTGTGTGACCGCATGAACATGCCAACGGACCACGGACTGTGGCCCCCACACGTGCTGGTGGCAAAGGCCGGAAAAGGGGGCGAGTCTGGGATGAGCGGTGCCGTCGCGTGGGGGAGGTGGGCACTGTGGACTCCGGGGGTCCATGATCCGCCCCCCGCCCCCCCACCTTGCTGGCGCATGCTGCGATGCATGATGGCGAGAATGGGCTACTAACCAGAGGTCAAAGGTGAGCAGCACGGTCTGGGTCATCTCAGCCTCCTCCAGACCCACAGCGGTTTCCCCCAAATCCAGGTCCTGGACAGCTCCCAGCACAGGCTGGGCAGGAGGGCATCAGGCGGAGCCCTCAGACTCCTGGGCGGGCGGGCGGGAGAGCCTGGGGTCTGGGCCCTGCAGTCCGGTCTCTGGCCTCTGGCCTCTGGCCAAGCCCACACCCTCCACCTGGCCTGCTCAGCCCACTGCCGGAGGGATGTGAGGGGCAGGGAGGGATGTGAGGGGGCAGGGAGGGGTCCACCGAGCGAGCGGGCCCGGGGTGCATGGAGAGGAAAGTCCCAAAATAATCACAATTGCGCTCCTCTGGGCCCGGTGACGGT
>NW_005873383.1:0-8197 GCF_000147115.1 Myotis lucifugus
CCCGCTGTTGTCTGGAGGTGCCCGGATGGAGTCACTACGGCCACGGGACCTGGCTCAGGGTCAGAAGCCACCACAAGGCTCTGTGTTTTCAGAGTAGGATGGGGTCAGTCACCCCAGCTACGTCCTGGGAGGGCTTTTTATAGGAAAAGCAAAAGCCAACAGTCTGGCCATGGTTACAGGACACGAGGAATGAATCCTGGGCCACAATTACCATCTCCATTCGCTTCTTGACACACGAGTTTCCTTTCATAGGGAGACACCATTCCTCTCTTAGTGAAAATAAGGTATAACTTGCAAATGCCCTTGAGAGGAGGGGACATTCTGGCTGAAATTCACACGCAGCAGAGGATGGCCAGGGCCACTCAGACCCTTCCCTCTGAGAGACAGTGACGTCCAGGACATTGCATTTTCTTAGGAACAGATTTATAATTAACGACTCTCCAGAACCCGACCACTTCACTGATTCTGCGGCTCGCAGGACCAGGGACCAGGGGCCCCCGGGAGGCAGACAGGCCTTGGTGGGGCCTCAGCTGACGTAGGACTGCAGCTCCATCGGCTCTGTGACTGCTCCGCTGCTGCTAAGTGAGAGACGCGAGTGAGAAAGAATGGACCTCTCGCGCGGCCGTCTCCGTCCGAAGGGGAGGTAGCATATCTAGGAGTCTGGCTCCAAGAGATGTAGCTACGATATTTTTAAAGGTTCTGGGGAAATGGAGACTCTGGGAGCATTAACATGTAGTGAGTTGTATCAGCAACTTAAACAAGATCTGTCTAAATGACATGGTAAAGTGGGGATTCAGGACAAGGAAATGAGCCAGTTACCTTTCAGAAATCGGAGGACCCCACGAGCTCCGAGCTATCTTTTGAGCAGGACCTTTGGGGCAGTTCAAGTGTCAGGT
This sequence comes from Myotis lucifugus, assembly GCF_000147115.1. Lineage (NCBI taxonomy): Eukaryota > Metazoa > Chordata > Mammalia > Chiroptera > Vespertilionidae > Myotis > Myotis lucifugus. The sequence goes on from NW_005873383.1 coordinate 897, forward strand.
GTCGGTTCTTAGCATAGAACTTGAACAAGACACAGTTGCCTTGTTCACCTGATGCAGCAGCTCAGAGCCCAGCGGGCCACGTGGGCGCGGCTCTAGGCAACGGCCCATTCTTGGGTTGGTTGGTGGTTTTCGCAGGAACACTGGAGGTGTTCATTAACCTGTCAGGCCACCAGGACACGGGTGCCAGGCCTCCGGCATATCCGAGACTCCGTGGCCCCGAGTCCCCTTCTCCCATGGTAACAGCTCAGGAATCCTCCCCATTCTGGCATTTTCCCCGTTGCCCCAGGTCTCACAGCAAGACGGAGAGGACTTCACCGGGAGGGGGAGGGAGGCACCCATGTCACCCCACTTGAGTGGGTTGTCTTCTGGTCTTCTGGCGAGGTGTTGACTTGTGTGACGCCCAGCATGTGACAAATTTGGCTTAAATATTCTAATCCCTCCTAATGGGTCAGAATGAATGCTGTGAGGTACCGGTGTTTCTATCCGGGAGGGACTGGTGGACTCAGTTCATTTTCTTGTTCCCTATCAAAAGGCAAAGTAAGATGATCATATTGGTTATTCCTTCCGTAACCCTCCACCACCGACTGTAGCTAGTGTTATCTTTATTAGTGTCCATCTTCTTTCCCCCTCGATTTGTTAGCTTTAAATTCTATTCTTTGCATTACAGCCCTTATAGATGAGGCAACTAGTGTATTTTTTCCTATTGTCTCTCTTTCCCCCTCTCTCTTCCTCTCTTTTTATTAGTTATGTTATTTCTGCATCATTAGGCACAGAATTGTATTCTGTTCTGTCACTAATCCTCAGGTTGGTTTTAGACTTTATTCTACTGTTAATGTCACCCAGGCTCCTCATTCGTCTGTCTGCTGTCGTTTTCCTGACCAGCCTTATGGGTAGCTGAAACCCATGCTCTTGCTGTTTCCTCAAGGAAGATCCAAGAGAAATATTTGAATTCTTTCTTGTTAAAATTTTTTTTGTCTGGTCATGGCTGGGTGACTCGATTGGAGCATCATTCTGGGCACCAAAGGGTTGCCGGTTCAATTTCCACCCAAGGCACATACTAGCTGTGGGTTTGATGCCCAGTCAGGAATGTGCTATAGGCAACGGACTGATATTTCTCTCATATTGATGTTTCTCTCCCTCTGTCTCTCAAAATCAGTAAAAATATATCCTTGGGTGAAGATGATAAAAGTCCACAAACACCTTTTGACCATAGTCTTTATTAATGAAGGACCATTTGGCTGGATACAAAATACTTGATTTATACTCTCTTTGCTTGAGGACCTGTCTTCACACTCTGACTTGCATTGAGGCCTAATTTCTTCCCCTTATCAGTGACTCTATCAGGCAGCCCACAGCATTCTTTCTTTTTTATCTTTGAAGTTTGATAACTTTGAAATATGCTAGTTATCCCTGACACATTGGACTTGTTTCATATGTCCATGTATAAATCTTTATTTATTTCTGAAAAGAATTCTCAAATTATGAATTCAATTTGTTCCTTTAAAAAAAATCCAACTAGGCATCTATTGGCTCTCCTTTGCTTGTTTTGACATGTATCACATTCTCTCTAGCCTTTTAAAATGCAGCCTTTGTCTTCGTTCTGTTTTATTTCTTATTTAATTTTTGTCCCCTATATCGCTTAATGGTTATACCAGCATCTAATCTGTCCCCATTCTTATTCCAATTCTGTGATAGTTTTATTTTTTCTCCAATTTATTTCCTGAATTTGCCCATGGATACTTTGTCATTTTCTGACCATCTCCTTCTCTCTTTCCTGGATGATTTCATATCTGCTTGCTGTTCTTCCTTAGAGGCAATTCTTAAGATTTAAAAAAAAAGCATGTGAAATACCAGGTCACTCTGTGGCTATTTCGTGGCAATACTTTTCTGGTGTTATTTTTCTGTTAATACATTTGGTGGCTCTTTTCCTCCCCTTTTCTTACAACTCCGTGTTTAAATGCTTTTGTATTACAGTGAGTCAGATTTCCCTAGAGGCACAGAGTCTCCTAGACTCTTTTCTGCTCCCACAGAAGCAAATACTGAAAATGAGACTCATCTACCTGGTGAGCTTTCAACCCTCACAGCAGGCGATTGGTCACAGGTGCGCGTGGGGAAGCACGGGCCTTGGTTGGAAGGTCTGTGAGGAGGAGTCTCCGAAAGGCCGGGGGCCGCTGGGGGGCCTTGCCGAAGGTGGCAGCCCCTGCCTTGACTTTTCTAAACAAGTCCGAGCCCCCGGGTATTTTACTGGAATCTCTCCATTTAGTCTTTAAAGACCCGACCTTGTAGAAGCAGGTGCTTTCTCAAGGATGCTCACCCTGCTGATTGTGTCCAGAGGCTAATTTTAGTTCAAGCTGTTGTGACAATAAAAAGTCAATGAGGCAGGCGGACAGGGCTACTTGGTGGCAATAGCCAAGTAGTGCCTTGGCCTCTCTTTCACAGAAACCTGTGTTAGAGCAATCATTCACCTGTCGCTCAGGGGCTGCGGGTCAGCCCGGCAGGTGCGGACTGAATGAATAGCGATTCTGGCCCAGCGTCCGATAAAGCCTCACTCTCTTGGTCCTCCCTCCCTGAGGCTCCCTGACCCCCTCTGGCTCCCGGGGCAGAGCAGGGGCTGATCCCCACCGTTCCAGGCCAGTCATCACATCCTCTAGGACAGGAGAAATGAGCACCTTCCAGCGAGACTGCTGTTCTCCCACATGACCTGTGGACTAACTAGTCATTAAACATGGCCGCCCCGAGCTCCAGATGTCTAACTGAATTCCCAGTCTTCTCCTGAAACCCTCCTCCGCTCCTCTTGCCCACTTGGAGCAACGCCTCACCCAGGGGCGTGCTGGCACATGTTTCACAAGATGTGCTCATTAAAAAAAGGCCCGGGCAGGCTGGCTCAGTTGGTTGGGCACCATCCTGTGTACAGGATGCTGGTTCCGTTCCGGTAGTGGGCATGCAGGAGGCAGCTGATTGATGTTTTGCTCTCACATCAATGTTTTTCTCTCTCTCCCTCTCCTTTCCCCTCTCTCTAGAAAAACCAATAAAAACATCTTTAAAGAAAGCATTCCCACTTCCTTGGTGTGAACACTCCCCGAGGCCATTTCCAAGCCTCCCCAGCGATGTCCTGAGGGAGGAGGGGAGCTCGGAGCTGTCTCAGTGGCTTTGGCTGCACCTCAGGCTGAAAGCCGATGTCAGCTCAGACCCTCCGTGTCCCGCAGCAGGAGGAAGGCGGGGTTTCCCGCTGTCCCACGTCCTGAGGTAGCCCGGACACTCATGCCAGCTTCCCCGGGCGTGAGAGGCTCAGTCTCCAGCTTCCGTTCGGTGAGGGATTCACAGGGGGCCAGCCCTGCCCCCTCGTATTTGAGGAATCCATGGGAGCCCTCCTGCCTGTCACAATGAGGGGATCACAGCCGACACTCAGAGGACAAGCTCCGGGATGCCCCCTGCTGGGCAGGACGGGGCTGGCCACGGTCACTCATGACGGAGGGAGCTCTGCTGTAGTTCAGGGCCTGGAGGTCCTGCCGCTTTTCTCAGAAATAGATGCTTTCGTTGTTGATCTGACACATCCTGACTGTGCTAGGGTGTGTTCTGGGTCCTCTCCTGGCTTCGCTGTCCTTGCTGATTCTTTTTTTCTCTAATCCACACTTAGTCATTGTACACACATCGGAGACAATATGATTTATTATTGTTTTGAGGCTAGTTGTGCCCAAGAATAAAACACAGATCCTTGTATCATAAATTAGTTTCTTTTTATAGCTCCTTTGATACAGCAAGGCTTTGTGTGTGTGTATGTCTATCCTAGAAGCATGTGTACAGCTTATATTGTCTTTCACATTCTTCGAGAGGACAGGAGCGAGGACCCGGCCTGTGGAAGCCGCACCAAGCCACACACAGGTCTGCTGACATCACAGTTTGGCGCAGGCTGATTCCAGAAATGAGGGAACTGTGTTATGCGAAACACTGTCTTTCTGAACCGGATCAACGGACGTTTCTAAGGGTGCACAGGACGCTCGGTGCAGGACACTCCTGCTTCCCAGTGGGCCTTTCCGGCCGCAGCTGCATCCCGTTAGGCTGGTCTGCTCTCATTGACACAAACGAAAGCAGCACCGGCGGGTGGGGAACTAAAAACACGGACTGGTCAGGGCAGCCGGGCCCAGACCGCGGGGAAGAGCTCAGGCCCCAGAGGGCCGGTGTGGAGCCTGCTGGGCCAGCCGCTGCCCTGGTGCCTGCTGGGTGGCGGTGAGGCTGGCGGTCCCAGGGGAGGTCAGGTGGGGGTGGGGGTGGGAGGCATGTGGGAGCTTGGGGCTGTGGATATGTATCATCCGGCGTGGAAGTCAGTTTGAGTTGCTCTAACAGCAATACCATAGCTGAGCGTCCTACACAACGAGAGGATTTCTCTCAGTCCTGGGGCCACAAGCCCAAGAGCAGGGGCTGCAGACGGAGGCCCGGGGAGTCCTGCTTCCTGTTCGCGGCAGCTCTCTGCTCCGTGGGGGAGAGAGCTCTGGCCTTCCCGTCCCCTGTGAGGCCACAGACTCCATTCAGGAGGGCTCTACCCTCCTGACTTATCCCCGTCCAACCCACCTCCCAACACCTTCATGCTGGGGACCAGCTGCAACATATGGATTCTGGGGGGACACAGATTCCCGTGTGCAGCATCTGGCATGGAATCATGTCACTAGTGTATCGATTGCCATGGCTGTGCAGGTGCGTAAGGCTGTGCAGGTGCATAAGGCCGAGTGTAGCCCCAAACCTCGCTTATCACACTGAACCCAGGACTGAGCGCTCCGGAGATGCACAGGGCTGAGGCTTGGCTGTGGTCCTGGGTCGCACTCACTGTCCTCACAGCACCTGTGTGCCAGGCCCCCACCTGTGGCCAGGTATCCGACTCCTGCATGCATCTGGCCCAGCTCTTGTCCCTATGGCATTGCCCACAACTTCTGGGGTTGGAGCTCACTGTCATGTGTTGATTTATGATTTTATTAAAATGTGATCGAGAGGGACTCCGCCATGATGGATTGCTCCTGCCGCTTGCCATCCAAACCCACGTGGCAGCTGCTAACCACTGAAAAGGCATACGGGGCCGTGGTAAGCCATGGGGTAGCCCTCCTGTGCCTGAGGACACCTGGAGGGCAGCGGGGCTCTGGCCCTGCTCGACTCAGTCCACCCTGACCTACAGCTGTGACCTTTGAGCTGCGTAGGTCAAAGTATATCACCCCAGGACAGTACAAGAATGTCACGGTCATCATTCATGATGCTTTCCCTTTTTTAAATCCTCACTTGAGGATTGATTATTAGAAAGAGAAGAAGAGAGAGAAACATTGACATGAGAGAGAAACATTGATCAGTTGCCTCTCACAAGCACCCAACTGGGATTGAACCCAAAACCTAGGCATGCTTCCTGACCAGGAATTGAACCCCCAACCTTTTTGGTGTACGGGACGATGCGCCAACCACTGAGCACCCAGCCAGGGCATGATGCTTTTCTTTTTATAACAATACTTTTTTCCAACCAAAGTAGACATTTTTAAAAGGATAGTCCTTTAGATGGATATCCAAAGATATTTACTAGTATTCATTGGGTTGGTTTGATGCCTTCATGCTGCCTGTTAATTTATGCTTCACCGTCTGACTTAGTTCTGCATTGCGGTCTGGGCATCAGCAGGTGCCTCGTTAGAGCCACGGCAGGAGCTACAGAGAGGGGCACCGTGGAGGATGGAGCCACACCTGTTGCAGGATCGAGGAGCAAACACATGGTCCCTGCACCATAACTGCCCCCCCCCTTCGTGATCACCCTCAGGTGGCGGCCTCTGAGCTCCATGTTGATGTCGTCCACTGCTCCTGGCCTTATACCCACAGCCCCAGTGAGCAACCCTGAAATGGCCTTACACCCGCAGCTCCAGTGAGCAACGCTGAAATGGCTTTACACCCACAGCCCCAGTGAGCAATGCTGAAATGGCCTTACACCCACAGCTGCAGTGAGCAACGCTGAAATGGCCTTACACCCACAGCTGCAGTGAGCAACGCTGAAATGGCCTTACACCCACAGCTGCAGTGAGCAACGCTGAAATGGCCTTACACCCACAGCTGCAGTGAGCAACGCTGAAATGGCCTTACACCCACAGCTGCAGTGAGCAACGCTGAAATGGCCTTACACCCACAGCTGCAGTGAGCAACGCTGAAATGGCCTTACACCCACAGCTGCAGTGAGCAACGCTGAAATGGCCTTACACCCACAGCTGCTGAAAGGACAGAACGGGGCTGATAACCGTGTTCCTAACTCCTCTTCAAGCAAAAGCCATAGAATGTATCAGTTGCTCAGCCAGCCCTTATCTCAGCCAATAGGGACGCAAGGAAACTAGCCCAAGGCCAAAAGTATGCTAGCCACCTCCTGTCTTTGTGTAACCAGACCCTAGCTGCACCCTACCCTTGCGTCATTAGCCCCCCGGCCATCACTCAACCAACCGGAATCGGCCAAATCAGTGGTCCGAGTAAGCCCCCACCCCCTGACCCAAGCCCTATAAATTCTTTGTTCTCCCAAGACTCCGGGCTCTCTTGCTTCCTGTCACTCCACTGTGTCAATGAGGGAGGCAGAGGGACCAAACTAGCTAGTTTGAATAAATGACTCTTTGCTTTTGCATCGGACTCGGCTCCCTGGTGGTCTGTCTTTGGGGATTTTGAAATCTGGGCATAACATTTGGGGGCCCGTCCGGGATTCCCAAGACCCACTAGGGACCCCACTCCGGAGGGTCTGCTAACCGCGGTAAGTGTCTGTGTGTCCTCTGTTCTGTTCTGTACGAGCTCGCTTCTGTAATCTGTGCCTGATAAAGATCTAAGTGGACGCACTCGAGGATCTCAGGCAGGAGGAGTCAGGGGACGCCTTGGCCCTCCGTCTGGCGGGGTGTAAAAACCCCTCACGAGGGGAGTGGACTCCCCTCAAACCTCTGAACCTCTGGGACGTGGCGGGTCGCTCCCGCTGATTGGCAAACGGCCATCGTCCAGTTTTCTTCCGTGGGGGCGGAAGGCTGTTCTTAAGTGTCTTTGTCTGTCTGGTGTCTGTGTTCTTTTGTCTAATTTTGTGGACTCACTGGACGGACGTTATGTGACAGACTCAAACTACTCCTTTAAGCATTATGGTTATGTTAAAGTCAAGGGCTGGGCCAAACCTGCTTGCCAGCCTCAGGTGTGGTTTCCCAGAACTGCTGGGAACTTGGGACCTTGAAGCTTACTGAATTCAAATGATAAAAAACTTATGTCTTGCATTTTTGAGGTTTATTCTTAAAAATGTTACTGCTTAAGAAATGCTGAATATTTGA
>NW_005873383.1:9273-18421 GCF_000147115.1 Myotis lucifugus
TAGCAGCTGCGAGAATCATGTTGTCTCAGAGTCTTTGCTCACTATAAGAGATTCGGCCACTAGTATATAATTCTATCAGTGCTTCTCCTGGTGTAAATCGCTGTATAAATGAAATTTGAAGTCTAGGATAGAGTAAAAGCTGGCTAAATTCCAAGATTGCTTGTAAGAAAAGCAAGAGAGAAGTCTTTTCAAGTTAACTGTTTGCTTAGCAAATTAACAAAGTAGCAAATTTCAAAGAACTTGTTATTCATGGTTTTCTTTTCTCTTTAGTGGACAGCTCCGCAGGTCTCGGAGAGATTTACTGCCTGTGACTGTATTTTGTTTAACTTGCTGTTTTCAATTGGTCTTTCCCTTCCTCCCTCATCCTGATTCTGAAAGCATCTGTAACTGAATGTTACAGATGCACCCGTTATATTTCCAGGCCGACTCTGTGAGGAAAAGCAATCAGGCCTGGGCTGAGAGAAAGGGGGTGGGGGTGTTGGCAGTTAAGTTACTGGCTGCAGACCTAACACGTCTTATCAATGAACTTCAAGGTCACAAGAAGTAACTGTAAACAATGTAGTCTTTCTCTGCCCTAGGTTATTCTTTTTAACCCTTCCAATGCTAAATTAGACCAATACCTGTTCTTAGTTTGATCACAAAAGGTCTAGATATATCTTAAGAGTAAAAATACATTTAAAATGTGTTAAAACCCGCAGCCGCCCTGGTGATTTAGAACTGTTTGCCAGGCAGACTCGGCCCCTGAGAGCCAGGTCAAAGAAGGCGGGGCTGAGTGCCTGAGCTGCCCGCAAGGCCCTGAAGCCCCTGGTGGAGAAGAAGCGGCGCGTGCGTGGATCAACGAGAGCCTACAGGAGCTGCAGCACTGCTGGCGGACACCGAGGTGCAGGCTAAGCTGGAGAACGCGGAGGTGCTGGAGCTGACGGTGCCGAGCGTGCTTCGGGGCAGGGTTCGTGGGCACGAGCAGCTGCAGGCAGAAGCCAGCAAGCGCTTCGCTGCAGGCTACATCCAATGAACCCCCTGCTTGAGTCCATACCACTGTGAAAGGGCAGTGGCTTCCGAGATTTGCTGGAGGACGCTCTGGCCGGGCCCCGGGAGACCCTAGGTGGAGCAGCTGGCTCACAGGAGGGGCTGATATCCCCTTCAAGTGCACTCCCTTGAAAAAGGCCTGGTTGCTGCTCTGCCACAAAGGGAACTGGTAGAAAGGCAAGAAAGCAGGGCCCTAAGAGTTAACAAAAGAGCACTCTCCCTGGACCCGGGAGCCATCAGGACTTTAAAATTCTCCAAGAGAGAAGGAGTCTGACTCAGAGACTGGCCGAAACCTTGTTGGAATAGGAAAACCAGAGGCTGCATATTGAACTTATAGATTGCAGTTTGCTGGGCAAAGGTCCAAGCCCAGTTATATAGGGGTTAAACTACCTGTGTACAATAAAACAACTTTCTCCTGTGCCAGAATACATTTTAAGAAAATTGAATGCATAATAGACCAGTAAACTGGGACAAGTAGAATAGGGAAACTGAGCAGAAATCCTATCTTCCCTAAGCCAATAACATTTGGGAGCAAATGCTTTGCATTTGCCTCCCTAAACAAAGGTTAAATCGTTTATGTCAATCTGATTAGTGTCATTTATTGTCCACACCCAGGGACAAATGAAATTAGAAAATAAGCCTTATTTTGATTAATTCTTTTATTCAGGAGGAGCCAACCCGGTCCCTCCCTGCAACATGAATGATAAAATGTATATTAAGGAATTTTAAAATTGCTCAAACCTCGCTGCCTTGGGTCCAGTTCTGCGTGTGTAAGAAGGAACAGAGTAAAGTTTAGTAGCAGGCCAGAAAAAGCTGGCAAGGCCATCCAAACCACCCAGCCGCTATTGGCCAGAGCCGCCTGAGGCAGACCTCCTTGGACTGGCAACAGCTGACTCTGACTAGGACAGACTGGGCTTTTTCCAACTGGGCCCCCATGAGCCGATGGTCAAAATGAAGATCGGGGGCCAGACTGTGAACTTTATGATTGATACAGCGGCAGAGCACTCGGTAGTTACTCAGAAGGTAGCTCCCCTCTCAGGACAGGAAGTCACCATGATTGGAGCTACCGGGACCACAGCTGCAGACTATTCTGCCGCCCCTGCCAATGTCAGTTAGGCGGCCATCAGGTGGTTCATGAATCCCTATGTTTACCAGTTGACCTGGTCCCTCTAATGGAAGCAGAAACCACTTTTTCCCCAGATGGCTCAGCACAGCCTTGCCTAGGTGAAGAGACCTCTCCAATGATCCTGTCCTTAGCAGTGCTGAGAGAGGAAGAATGGAGACTTTATACCCCCCAGCCAAAGGCCCCCACATCTGTTCTTGTCAGGCCCCCATCAGGGGACTTGGGCAGTGTTCCTGTTATCTGCCAAAATTCCCAAGACTGTAAAATACTTGTTCACTGATAAGGTGTAAATGTGGGTTTATTTAATGTTTATATGTCTACTTAGGTATAAATATTTATTCACGTAAATATGGAAGTCTACAAAAAAATATTTAAGGCTGAAGGCTGAATGACTGTGTGGGGTGAACCCCAAGAGTAGAGGGTGTCTGGCTGCCAAGAGGGCAGGTGCCCAACTGGGCAAAGAAAAATACCCATCAGGTTTTGGTCTCTATTGAGAAACAGCTAACAGTTGGCAGCTTGTATACTGTCTTTCAGACCTGAGTGACCATGCCCATGTCAGGAGTAGTACAAATCTCAACTGTAGAAAACTAGGAAAGGCCTGTTGGAATAGAAGATCTGAGGCATGGTTATGAATTTTTGAAGGACATGGAGAGACGGTTTAAAGTCTGGTTTGAAAGTATAAAATTTATAAAGGTTGTGTACGTGATAAAAAGGAAAAGAGAAATATTAAAAGGAAATTAATCAAATAGTACAGGCCAGTAAGCCAGAGAGAGTAAATAATTTACATTCTGCCTCCCTAAAAGGAGGGTAAATAGTTATGCCAAAGTAGTTAGGGGGGACTGATAAAAGAAATATAACAGTTACTATTTTGTTATAACTCTGAAAAATCCATGAAAAAGGACTGGCAAGGAAAATCAGAAAATCCTAGAGCAGATCAGTATGTTTTTCTCCTTATATAATTCCCTCTGAAATCTGGCAATGCTTTAATAAGTCATGGCAATACATTTCTTTGCATGAAAAATCAAATTAAAGACCGGGTTTTCCAATAGTGAATTTTTTAATTAACCCAGAAACTTTTGACTGGAGTATCATGTTTTAAAAGAAACGTGTTCTAAGCTCTGAAGACTTTGAAGCCAATAAGAGTGCCACTGGAAAAGCCTGGTATCCTGCTTGGGAGCCGTGAAGAAGGCTGGGCGCTGGAGCGTCAGTCCCATGCCCTACCATCACTGGTGGTTGGACAGAGTAGAAGGGGAACAATAAGGATGCCTCTGCATCCCTGCAGAACCCCCACACACTCTGGGTCGCAACGAGTAGGAGGGCTACTGAGATGGGACTTAAAGCCTAGAGTGTGGGCTCAGGTGGAGTTGCTACAGGTGAGGGATTCACCTAACTCAGCAGATACTGCAGGTGGGCCTGATGGCAGCTGGATGGCTTGGCTTCCTGACCTTATGGAGCACATTAAGATTCAACCCATGAGATCCAGCAAAGATAGTCAGTTCCATTCTTGTTGTGTTTATGCAAACATCAGGCCAAATTGAATACAGTAAATAAATTAATATTAATTTGGCTTTTTAATAGCCATAGAGGAATTTTAAGAAGAAAAATCCTATTTCAATAGAGGTTGTTAAAACTAAAATGGTTCTTTCCCTTCCACTGGGCCATTTGTTATAGTTTGTCTCTGCCAGGTCACAAGCCCAGCTTCTTCTGTGCCCAGGACAGCAAGGAGCCTGACTGGAAGGTGACCTCTAACCAGGCACACCTGCTGCAGATCACCCTCAAGAAGACAGCGGACCTCGGCGGACCCCTTATAATCCTCCTGATGCTGTTGACTTTCGGCCCTTGCATTATTAACAGACTAGTCCAATTTGTCAAGAAGTGTATAAAAATAGTTCAGTTGATAGTTCAATCCGTCTCATGATTGAGCCGGAAGTTCCAAGACAAGGGGGGAATGAAAGGACAGAACGGGGCTGATAACCGTGTTCCTAACTCCTCTTCAAGCAAAAGCCATAGAATGTATCAGTTGCTCAGCCAGCCCTTATCTCAGCCAATAGGAACGCAAGGAAACTAGCCCAAGGCCAAAAGTATGCTAGCCACCTCCTGTCTTTGTGTAACCAGACCCTAGCTGCACCCTACCCTTGCGTCATTAGCCCCCCGGCCATCACTCAACCAACCGGAATCGGCCAAATCAGTGGTCCGAGTAAGCCCCCACCCCCTGACCCAAGCCCTATAAATTCTTTGTTCTCCCAAGACTCCGGGCTCTCTTGCTTCCTGTCACTCCACTGTGTCAATGAGGGAGGCAGAGGGACCAAACTAGCTAGTTTGAATAAATGACTCTTTGCTTTTGCATCGGACTCGGCTCCCTGGTGGTCTGTCTTTGGGGATTTTGAAATCTGGGCATAACACTGCAGTGAGCAACGCTGAAATGGCCTTACACCCACAGCTGCAGTGAGCAACGCTGAAATGGTCTTGCCTCTTGTTAGCCCCTCTACCCCCACGTCCCAACCTCCTTCTAGGTTTTCTTATCGTGGAACAAGATAAATAACATTATTTGCCTGCACATTCAGGAGCAGTAAGTCCATTCACGTTGCTGTGCAGCCATCCCCACTGTCCATCGTGAGAACTTTTCCATTTTCCTCAAATTAAAACTCTTCCCACTGAACACTGCCCCCTCCCCCTCCGCCTGGTCACTGCGTTCCAGGGTCCGGGCCACGATTTGCGGCTCCAGGGACCTCACCGAAAGTGGCAGCACACAGTGTGGTGTCGGGCTTCCTTCACGGAGCGTGACGTCCTGGGAGCTCATCGTGTTGCCCATGTGCCAGACGCCATTTCTTCTTCTTGGAGGGTAATCCTCACTGAGGATATTTTTTCCATTGATTATTATCAGAGAGGGTGGAAGGGAGGTAAGGAGAGGAAAGAGAGAGAGAGATAGAGAGAGAGAGAGAGAGAGAGAGAGAGAGAGATTAGTTACCCCCCACTTGCACCCCGACTGGGGCTGGGGATTGAACCTGCAACCCTTTGGTGCTCAGGCTGATGCTCCAACCACTGAGCCCCACGGACCAGGGCTCCATTTCTTCTTAAGGCTGAGGAATAGTTCACTGTATGGAGGGACCGCATTTTGTTCCTCTGTTCCTTCATCGATGGGCGTTTGGGTTATTTCTGCCTTTTGTCCCCTGTGAGTGATGCTGCTGTGAACACAGTTGTGTTCCTCTAGTGTTGGCCATGGCCTTTCTAATGCACTGCTTGCCCCATGGTCCAGTGTCGCCTTCAGCTCCTCAAATACACACCTGCTGACCAGGTGCCCTGGCGCACCAGCCCCCGCAGGCCTCCCCTTCGCCTGCCTTCGCCCCAGCTGTACCTGGTGTGGCATGACCTCCATCTGTGCCCTTGCCCAGTCCCCCTCTCTGCTCCGGTGCCACCTGCTTTCTGGAACCCTGGCTCGGTTCCCCGTCCCCAGGCCTGCACTTACCCCCTTGCTTCTATCAAGGAACTGCCTCGGCTGCTCTGTGTGCAGCCGGTGGGTGTCCCTGAGGCCGTGACTCAGCCTGAGTTTAGCCTTTCTTCTCCGCAGCCCTCCAGGCAACGGCAGCTGAGCTCACAGCACAGAGTTCAGCATTGAAATCAAGTGAAACTTACAACAAAGCTAATCAAACATGAAATTCATTACATGCACCGCGCTTATTATGCCACTGGGTAATTAGGCACGAATGATAAGCAGCTCATCAGTGACTCTAATGAGTTTTATTATGATGGGGACCACCCAAGTATTTGTGGAGTGGCAATTGCCTGTGTGGGTGCGTGTGCGTGTGCGTGTGTGTGTGTGTGTGTTTGTGCATGTGTGTAGACAGGAGCAGAGAAGATGGGAAAGGGTCATGAGGAGAGGTAGTGTGTCAAGGAGTAAATGGGGGGGGGCCCTGTGACCCCAGTAGCAGGCCGGGGCAGATGTCCCTCATGAGGACTTGGCCTGCCTTGTCCCTGATTGTACACCCCTGAAGCACTGTCCCACTCTCTTTCTTTTATTTTTCTGGTTCCCTCCCCTGACCTGGAGGGGAGAGGTGGGGGAGGACCTGCTGAATGCTGTGATCAAAGAAAGACTTCCTGGGCAGGATTGCTCTGTGCGGCTGCCAGAGATGCCAGCCGCTGACCAGCTGGCCAGCTCCTCCGACGGGCTGGCAGGGTGACCGGAACCTCAAGTAGGTTATAGGATGTCCCAAAACAGCACCCAACTGCAGGGTGTGGAGTGACTGCCTGGGGTCCCGACATTGTCCACTTTGAATAATTATCTTGCCCATATTTATGCAAATTTAAAAAGCCACACACAAGGATGCATAGAGATCAGAAACCTGTCAATCTCAAATATTTACTGAGTCCATTGTTGACCCTTGAAGCAAGAGCAAGGACTCCCATTCCACAGCCGTGGGGTCCACGGGGCAGCTGCCACCTTGTTCCTGACGGCTGCATCAACACCTGTGCACTTATCCTGGGAACCCCTGGGGCCAGTTCTGAGGAAAAAGGTTAAATAAATGTGAAAATGATGGTGTGACAATAATTCTCACTCCCACGCAGGGCCCTGGGGCGGGGAGAGTCACTCAGATGCCCACCTGTCGTTCCCCAGAGGACCCGGCCACCGCAGCTCATGGGCCTGGCCGAGTCGGCATCTAACTGGCGTTGCCAGACCAGAGGCAAAGGAACAGGACACCAGGTAAGTGCCCAGTAACTGCTGTTTCTTCTGTCCAGGCATCAATGAGACCCTGTCGCCGTGACGTCCTATCGCCAGAAATGAGGGCAACCAGGTGGTCATCACATCATGTTCTTCACGATTTAAATCATTCACTCAGCATTTTTTCATCATCTGGCTGCTACTTTAGTGCGAAAGACCCAGGACCCCATGGGAATGGACTGAAGAGAGGGCTGGAGGTCAGCACAGGAGGGTTCCCAGCCATCAGCCGCCCTGCCCGGGAACCACCAGCTGTGTGACCTTGGACAGGTCATTGCACCCCACTGGGCCTTGTCCATAAAATAACCCGGAACTTGGTGACGGCGTGCTTTGTGCTAACTCCTGGCTGATTCCTATCTGCCTCTTTCAAACAAATGAATGGAAGGAGTGAGACAGAGAGAGACAAATACATATGATTTCACTTATACGTGGAACCTAAAAAACAAAACAGACAAATAAAACATAAACAAGCACGTAGATACCAAACTTATGGTTGCCAGATGGAAGGGGGGTGAGGGCTGGGTGAAAAAAGGTGAAGGGATTGAGAAGTACAGTTGGTGGTTACAGAATAGTCATGGGGTTTAAAATACAGCGTAGGCAATACAGTCAATAATCTTATATAATAAAAGCATAGCATGCAAATTGTTCCCTCGATCGGGAGTTCGACCAGGCGCCAGGGCGGCCGGGGGAAGGGAGGGAGTACGAATTTCATGCACTGGCCTCTAGTACTGTAATAACTACGTATGGTGCCAGGTGGGGACTAGACTTACTGTGGGGATCACTTTGTAAATGAATGTCTAATCACTATGCTGTACACCTGAGCTAATATCATATTGTGTCAACTGTCATTGGAAAATAACCAGCCCTTGCCAATGTGACTCAGTTGGCTGAGTGTCATCCATGTACCTTGGCTGAGTGTCATCCTTGTCATCCAAGAGGTCGCAGGTTCAATTCCTGGTCAGGGCACATGCCTGGGTTTCAGGCTTGATCCCCAGTACAGGGTGTGCAGGAGGCAGCCAATTAATGATTCTCTCATCCATATTTCTCTCTCACTCAAAAATAAAATAAGGACAGTAATGAGAACACCTAAGTGAGAGAGGGAGTGGGAAGCGAGGAGAAGGAGGCGGGGGTGTGTTTGGAGGACACGGGCCGTGATCGTCTCTCCTCAGCCACCTGTGAGCTCCTCGCTGCCCGTGAATAACCAGCACATTTCCTAGGTGCGACCACAAGGATCATGCTCATTCCCACTCGCGGTTCAGTCCATGCTCATGGCCCCGGCGCAGGAGCTGTCATGGCCACTTCCCCGCAGGAAGCACAATGCAGGGAGGGTAAGGGGTTCCTGGTGGGGGGTGGGTGGTGAGAAAGAGCCCCGCAGAGGAAGACAGAGGAGAGTGAGGCTGGTGGGAGAACCTCCACGCGTGGTGCCGCCTGGGCCTGGCCCTGGGCTGGGCTCTTTTCTGGGATGAAACGCCCGCTTCCTTCAGTCCTGCCTTAGAGCGCAGGACACTCTCCTGGGAGACCTGGGCCCTCGCCTGCCCTTGTGACTTCTCTTCTTCAGGAAGCCCATCCTATTGATGACAGTGAAAGAATGGCGCTGGCGGTGGCTATAGTCTATACCCGGTCACGTGGCTTCCTCCACCCCTTAGGCCCTGTCCTGCAGGAGAGAAGGGATGGAGAGGAGGGGCGGGAGGGAGGCTTGGGGAAGCAGAGTGGGCAGCGTGGCCGCCTCTGAGCTGATGGCCTGGAGGCTCCTTGCAAAGGAGGGACCACTCCTCTGCCTGGCAGTCAGGAGCTGTGAGGCGTAACTGAGACAACAGGCCCAGCGCAGTGCCTAGTGCGGGGGGTGGGGGGGTGGGTGAGGGTGGGGGCGGGGGGCATCCAGGTCATCCCTCCCCCTGTGGCTTCCTCACGGCCCTGCTTCCCGTCAGTCAGCCTTCCTTGCACCTGCCTGCCCCCCCCCCCCCCCCCCCACACAACAACATTTCTCGTAGTCAACCCAAATCTCCTTTGAAGAGGTTGAGAGGAAGAGAAATTGCCCCCCCAACTCTTTTTGATGGTCTCTAGAGAGAACATCTCTTTGGCTTTAAGCCCACCTTCCTGTGTGGCGGGGAGAGGAGGCGAAACACGACCAACCACCTGGTGTGTGTGTCTTCCCTAGGACACATCTCTCTGTCTTCCTGAAGAGAGGGCGGGGAGTGTGAGGGAGAAGAACATGCCCCATCCCCCTCACTCCAAACGGGGGGCTCCCCAAGACACATTCTCTCTTGGGGTTTCGAGTCCCCCCC
>NW_005873383.1:18521-26096 GCF_000147115.1 Myotis lucifugus
CCCCGCCCCCCGCCTCTGCGTGCAGCACAGTCTGCGCAGCTCGCCTCTGACTGCTTCCCATGTGGAGTGCCTGCCCCTCCAACTCTCTGCACTAACCATAGGGCAGCCCTTCCTCAGCCAGACAGCCGTCTTCCTTTTGTGCCAGTAGGGTGCCCGCCCCCACGTGCCAGTCACTGGACCTCGAGCTTCCTGAGTCCCAGCTCCCTGCTTCCTGAGGGGAGGGCAGCAGCTGTACTCCCCAGTCCCTCCCCCTCCCCCTGCCTCTGCCTTGCACATTTGCTGGGCCACTTCCTGTGCGGCTGCGTGTGCCCCCTGACTTTCCAGGTCAAAGCGAACCTCCTCCAAGAGGTTTTCTGTGACTAGAAGCATCACTAGCCTCGGGGTCAGGGAGACCCCGTCACTGGGGTTGGCACGACCCTGGGTGGGAGGGGGGTGGGGACCATGACATTCCAGGGGCTGTTCAGAGCCATTGCCCCTTGAGGGACTGGCTGCTAAGGAACAGAGCTCCTGGGGAGGAGCTAAGCTGCACAAGACAGACACCCCTTAAGGGGACTCTCAGAGGCCAGAGAAAGGGCAGCTGAAAGCTGCACGGTGACGCCAGGGCTCCAGCTATAAACCCCTGCCAGAGGCCGGAGGCCAGAGGCCGGGGGCCTCCCCGGAGCCCGTGGGGACTGCCTGCGGTTTCTATTGTGGCAGAGCAAGTCCCACAGTTGCAGCTCTGAGCAGCGCAGACACGTTCTCTCCAGTTTCTGTGGGTCAGAAGTTCAAGTCCAGGCTCATGACCAGGCTGCAACCAGGGGTCAGCAGGAGGCATTCCTTCCGGAAGAAGCCTTTTGGGAGGTGATTAGGGTTAGATGAGGTAATGATGAGGGCACAAGGGTGAGAATCTCAGGATGGGATTGGTGCTCTTAGAAGAGGAGGAAGAGAACAGATATCTCTCTCTCTCTCTCTCTCTCTCTTTCTCTCTCTCTCTCTCTCTCCAGCTCCCACCCCACCCCCTGCATGAGGACACAGAGGGAGAGCAGCTGCCTGCCAGCCCAGAAGAGGTCTCTACCAGAAATGAAATTGGCCAACACCTTCATATTGAACTTCTCGGCCTCCAGACTGAGAAAGAAATGCCTGTTGTCTAAGTGCCCAGCCAGTGGTGTTGTTAGAGCAGCAGCCCAAGCCGACTAAGAAGGGAAACATTCTGAGAGGGAACCAAATTGTGCAAAGGGCTGGTGGGGGACAGCCAGCCCAGCTGGGCTCATACTTCTCAGCCTTCCCTCACTAGCTCTCTAAGCGGACAAATTCTTAACCCGTGTTATTATTGCTTCTTAAATCAGTGAAACGAACATGATCGTGTCTTCCCCACAGGTAGCTGTGAGCGTTCCGCATGGAGGATGTGTACGTTGCCGCACGATCATCTTTATACCACTTGTTGGAATTCTTTCCTTCTCACCACCGTGCATGGTGGCAGCTCGGGAAGTTTATAGAGGAGGAAGCAGAGTTAGACCTGCCTGAGCTCCCACAGGAAGTCAGAAGCGGGGATCACAGCAAAGACCTCGGCTGGGTTTGCCGGACGACCTATCTGCCTGCCACCGATCAGTGCTGTCCCCACGTATCCTCAGGGCACATCCTCAGGGTTAGTGTTAGGTGCCAACGTGGCCAGGCTGTGGCACCCAGTGATTTAATCAAACAATATTGAGGTGCTGTGTGGAGGTGTTTTTCAATGTGGTTAACACCCAAAATCAGCTGGCTTTATGCAGGAGATTTTACTTTACGGTATAAGCCCCATAATGTGGCTGGGCCTCACTGACAGCCTTAAGGGTGAGCCTTGCTCTGCTCAGAGCACCATAGCAAATGCCACAGACTGGGATTTAAACAGCAGACATCTGTTCTTACGGTTCTGGAGGCTGGGAAGCCCAAGATCAAGGTGCGGCTGATTCTGTCCCCAGGTGAGGGCTGTCCTCTTGGCTTGCAGTGGCTGCTTTCTTACCGTGTCCTCACATGGCAGAGAAAGCAAGCTCTCTGGCATCTCTTTTAATAAGGGCACTAACCCCATCATGAGGGCCCCACCCTTCCAACCTCAAGTAGCCCTAGTTGTCTCCCAAAGGCTTCATCTTCAAATACCATCGCATTGACGGTTAGGGCTTCAGCATATGAGTATTGGGGACACACCACAGTTCACAACAGAGTGAAAACAGGTTTCCTGAAAGAAGGCATTTGCCTCCATATACAGTGTCAGCTCCTGCCTGGCATCCAGCCTTACAGATTTCAGACGTGTCCGACCCCACACCCACAGGTGCCATGACTTAAGGTCTCTCTCTCTCTCTCTCTCTCTCTCTCCCTCTCTCTCCAGCTCACTAACTAGCAGCTGTATCTCCTCTTGGCTCGGTTTCTTTGGAGCTAGCTGGCTAATACATTCTAAGAGGCAACTTTGGAGTTAACGATTTTCTGTCCTTTATATTCAGGCCAGCAGTGACCTAAGTCAGCCCAAACCAAGATGTTTACATTATGAGTCATCCTTAGGAAAACAGGAACCGCAGGTGCCAAATCTCATTTTCCTGCTTTGGGATCAAACTCCTGGTTCTCTGCCAACCTCTGTCTGTTGCCTCACGAGAGGCTTATGGGTTGAGGTTCATCAGCAAGTTTCTTCTAGAACTGCCGGGGTCAACAGTGGTGCCACTTGTCACTCTGAGGAACAATTTAACAGTGTGTAGCCATCTCTGTATTAAGACTATTTCTTGCCCAGCTGGTGTGGTTGAGCATCGACCTATGAACCAGGAGGTCATGGTTCGATTCCCAGTCAGGGCACATGCTCAGGTTGCGGGCTTGATCCCCAGTGTGGGGCGTGCAGGAGGCAGCCGATCCATGATTCTTTCTCATCATTGATGTTTCTATCTCCCTCTCCCTCTCCCTTCCTTTCTGAAACCAATAAAATATATTTTAAAAAGACTATTTCTTTATTCTTAACCCTCGCAGTATTTTAGAAATTTAGGAGGGAAATGAGTTAGAAAAAGAGAAAGGAGATATGAGGTAACTGAGGAGTGGATGGCGCACCTCCTAGGAACTCACTATTTGCTCCTCTCATCCGTTTTCGTGGGCGCCTGCAGAGGGTGATTCTTCTTAGTGTCCAGGTGAATTGTTAGGTTGAAGTTTCATCTTCTGCAATGTGTTTGGGACAGGTTATTATTAATAATATTAATGGTGCATCACAGTGACACAGCTTTGTGCCTCCAAAAGCATTTCTGAAGATCACATTTCATTCATGCTTTAAACATCCCGCCCTGCGGGAAGGCTTATACAACAAACCCGTGGTGTTTACGAGTGATTTCCTCACAAGCCTGCTTAAATCCTCATGATCAGGTGTGTCATTTCCCCCCCGAAGTGGAATAAAATGTAATAAAAATGTTTGAAGAATAAGAACTGCAGACACCACAGGCAGAGAGCACAGTGAGGAAGGAGCTTGGAGTGTGGAGCTGGGCTTCGGGGCCCCAGGGGCTTGGCCATCTTCCTGCCGACGAATGAGGCTCTTCACGGCTTCTCAGCCTCTGTCCGCCCACCACGTGGCTCGGCATCCAGCATTACCTGTGACAGCTGAAACTGGGAAAGTTGAATTCTCAAGGGTCTACAGCAGGGATGGCAAATGCGGGACATATTGTCGATGCTTCCCACTCGAGACCTTTTGGCAGACACGCGAGATTACCTGTGGAATGATCTCCCACTCGTTTCTGGACGTGGCCACGGAGTCCGTCTCTGACGCAGTATTCTGAGCAGTCATCCATCAGAATCGGTGCCGCCTCGTCCCCTCTGTGCCACGGTGGTGCTGTATGGTTCTTCTGCCACACAGAGGCCAGGCTGATGCTTTGGGGAGCACAGGGCCAAGTGGGGTGTCTGCGGCCCGGGAGCCACAGACCAGGCTGTTGTCCCCTGGGCTCCATGGAGAATCCTGTCCTTTACCCGGGGGTTGCCTTCCAGGCATTTCTCAGGGTTAGAACGGCTTCCTCTGGTATGTGAGCGTCTCCCGGTGCCATTTGACAGATGGTAATTTCCCCCAAAATGCGAGCCATTTAGACACGAAGAGCGTGCTTTTCCAAGGCATTGTGCGCCGATCACTTGCATCAGCCTCTGACAAAAGCTATATGTTACTGGAAATACCGAAGGAGCAGCTCTCCTCGCCGCCATAACTCAGGAAGCATATCAGGCGCTGAAATTCTAATACCTCATTTTCATGACAAACGATGCATGGAGCGCCCTCACCGCCTATGAGTCTCTATTCCCGACCGCCTGGCCTCAGGAGGGCGGGCAGGTGCCGGCCTTCACCTCCCGCCTCTGGCGCGTGGCCGCGTGAGGCCTGTGGGATCACTGAGCCCAGTTTGGGCTGCCATTCCTGGGGCTCTGGGCCCTAGTACCTCTGAATGGACTCCATTCTAAAATGCAGGGATGTGCCAAGAAGCCAGGACAGTCATAGTTACACCTGACCTCACCCGAGCACAGAGCCCTTGACAAAGGGGCGGTAGAAGCTCAGGGGTGAGAACATCCATGGGAATGAGCATGTTAACCATGGCTCCCGCCAGCTCCCGGCTCAGTGAGGGCCTCGGGCGGCGTCCGCACCGTTGGTGGGCCTGGGCTCACTCACCTGATGTGTAAAGGAGAACAGGACTCCGTGTGTGTATCATCCCTGGAAATTCCAGGCTCCCTCAGCCTTGGTTATGCACAGTTTTTACAACAGAGCAAAGTTCAGAAGTAGGAAGTATTAGCGACTTGAACGTGGGGCTAGTATTACCCAGGGCTCTCCCGAGAAACGGGACCAGGCGGGAGGAGGCTCCCTGTGTGTCCATGGGGGTGGTTTTGGCAGAAGTGCTGCATGGAGGGAAGGCACGGCTGTAGAGTTAGTGTCTGTTCTAGTCAGGACATGCTTCCTCCGCCAGGACGCGTGTGGGAATGCAATCCACCTGCCCCAGGCAGCGGTGCTCACCCAGGGATGGTGCATATGAGGGGCTCAGGGGTGGCGTCCCTGCAGGCACACTGGGCGCTCAGGGGTGGCCTTCCTGCAGGCACACTGGGCTCTCAGGGGTGGCGTCCCTGCAGGCACACTGGGCGCTCAGGGGTGGCCTCCCTGCAGGCACACTGGGCGCTCAGGGGTGGCGTCCCTGCAGGCACACTGGGCGCTCAGAGATGGCCTCCCTGCAGGCACACTGGGCGCTCAGGGGTGGCGTCCCTGCAGGCACACTGGGCGCTCAGGGTGGCGCAGCTCAGTCAACCTTGAGGGGAAGTCCTCAGCCACCTCTGGAGAAGAGCTGCGCTCACTGGGTGCGACGGAAGGACGCTCAGCCTGGCGTGTGGAGATGGGGTTCAGCGGAGAGGCGTGTTCCTGCCCGGCCCCACATGCCCATGGCAACGGCCCCCTTCTGTGGTTTTGCAACCCACACATCATCGACTGCAAGAGCTGGGAGTTCAGAAAGCATCACAGCCCCCAGCTCTGCATGCAGATGAGAGCCAGAGAGGCCAACCGACGGGCTTGAGGCCACACAGCATGCTCCAGGGGAACCCTTGGCTGCTGAGTTAGCGCTGCTTTCTCTCCTCCCGTCTCTAGAGAGGGAGATGGGATGGTACAGAGACCAGCGGCGGTGGAGGAAGCAACCAGGGAAACCCCTGCCCCTGCCCCGTGCC
This sequence comes from Myotis lucifugus, assembly GCF_000147115.1. Classification (NCBI taxonomy): domain Eukaryota; kingdom Metazoa; phylum Chordata; class Mammalia; order Chiroptera; family Vespertilionidae; genus Myotis; species Myotis lucifugus. The sequence continues at coordinate 24,177 of NW_005873383.1, forward strand.
CAGCGGCTCCCCACCCTTTCACACTGTATCTGTTCTCTGCTGTCTCTGCTACACGTGGGTTTTGAGCAGCCAGCAGCGCTGACGTTTTACTAGAGAGTAATGTCCAGGGAGTGGCTTGCCCAGGACAGTGCGGATGGTGAAGCAAACAGGAAACGTGACAGAGAAAGTGGTCCTTGCCCCAGGGGTCCAGCCACACCGGCCCAGGGCTCGGATTTACGGCCGCCGGACACCCAGAGCCAGGGCGGGGCTGGGAGGCTGGGCCCGGCCCGCAGTCTGTCCCAGGATGAGGGTAGGCACTGGAATTGGATGTAAAGATGGGTCCGATTTGGGTCTGCGGATTACACAAGAGGTCTGGATCCACCCTGTGTCTAGCAAGAACCTCGAGCAGACACATTTCCACGGATGCCTGCTGCCCTGACGTCGCTCAGACAGTGGGACCTGCTGAGTGAAGCCGCCACAGCCGCGGGGGTGGGTGGGGGTGGGTGGGGCTGGCTTGGGTTGGGGTGGGGCGAGCAAGGAGGAGTCACAGTGAACTGGGTGATTTTTCCACTAAAACCATCCTATGTTGCCCACCGCCCCCCCCCCCCCCCTGCATTCCGAACTTTGTTTTAATTGGCCAATTACACGCTGTCAGATCAGATTGAATTTTGGGAAGCAACCCCTGGGTGGGAGTAATTGCAGGTAGTCATCGCATTAACACTCCTGAAGACCGGTGGTGAGGAATAATGATGGTAAGTCATTAATTTATCTGCTAAGCTGCTTTAGAATTAAATCTGTTCCACAGTGGGTTTCACACTTTTATGGCGGTTCCTGGCCCTTTGGGACTGGCTCATAACGGCAGCCCATAACTCCGGCCTGCCCTGCAGCGCACTGCCTCACAGCAGTCACCCGTCTCCAAGCTCCGAGCATCGGCTCTCTCCGGAGCAGAGAAGGGAGGCTCGGGGCCTGAAAACCAGCAGGGTCCCACCTGGCTTGTGTGGCTCAGTGTTTGCAGTGGTTCTCAACCTTCCTAATGCCGCGACCCTTTAATATAGTTCCTCATGTTGTGGTGACCTCCAACCATAAAATTATTTTCATTGCTACTTCATAACTGTAATTTTGCTACTGTTATGAATCGCAATGTAAATATCTGATATGCAGGATGTATTTAGGCGACCCCTGTGAAAGGGTCGTTCGACCCCCAAAGGGGTCGCGACCCACAGGTTGAGAACCGCTGGTTTAGAGCTTCGGCCCAGACTGAAGCATCTCGGGTTCGATTCCTGGTCAAGGGCATGTACCTGGTTGCAGGTTTGATTGCCAGCCCCCCTCGGGGTGCATTTGGGAAGCAACTAATTGATGTGTTTCTCTCACATTGATGTTTCTCTCTCTCTCTCCCTCCCTCCCTTCCACTCTCTCTAGAAATCAATGGAAACATATTCTCAGGTGAGGGTTAATGGAAAAGGAAAAAAAGAGCCGGGTCTGGAAAAGAGCAGAGGAGGGTCAGACGTGGTCGATGCTCTTTGGAGGGATTCATCCCACTGATCCTGGAGGCTCCTGGTAAACGTACTCTGTGTCTCTGCCTCAGTTGTCCCCCAAAACAAAACAAAAAACAGCAACAACAAAGTAGGCACAGTTGACATCTCTTGACAGTCTACCGGAAGCATGTCAGACTCAAAGGCTAACACAGCCAAATAAATGAGGCATGTGGCCCGCGGCACATGGAGTTTGACATGCTTGGTCTACAGGCTCACTCTTGCCTCATTGCCATGGGGCCGTGGGGACCCTGTGCCGATGAGCTCAGCCCAGACCGTGGAGGGAGGGAGTCAGCCACTGTGCCTCAGCCTGCTGGGACCAGGTGCCTGCCAATCCACCCAGCTCTGTTTCTGTGATAGATCACTGGCTTGGCCCGCCTCTCCAGGCCTTTGAAAGTTCAGCCACAGA
>NW_005873384.1:0-8013 GCF_000147115.1 Myotis lucifugus
CCTCTAATCATGCTAGAGAAATTACTTTTTTTTCCTCATTCTCTCAATTACATGCTCCTATTACAGCTAAGAATAGCTAAAATTCCTTTGTTGCTAAAATTCTCCATGTTCATGAGAGCTATATTTCTCTTTCCAAGTACAGAGATGCACAAGTCATTTACAACAACCAAAAAAGTCTGTAACAGCCTATGTCCTTTGGGTGTCTATGTATTTGTGTGTTGGAGAATAAATAAACCCCTAACTCAGGGGTCCTCAAACTTTTTAAACAGGGGGCCAGTTCACTGTCCCTCAGACCGTTGGAGGGCCGGACTATAGTTTTTAAAAAAAACTATGAACAAATTCCTATGCACATTGCACATATCTTATTTTGAAGTAAAAAAACAAAACGGGAACATATACAATATTTGTATTTGCATGTGACCTGCGGGCCGTAGTTTGAGGACCCCTGCTAACTGAGCCATCATCTCAGCTTGAGTAGTTTTTATTAATGTAAGCAAAAATTACAAATGAAAAAAGTGAAGTCATATCTGATCTTACATTCTCTTTGAGGGGGAAAAACAGCAAGGGAGTCTGATCTGTGCCACCCACTTGTGGAGTCTTAGATGGGATCTTCCGTGTGTGTGTGTGTGTGTGTGTGTGTGTGTGTGTGTGTTAATCTTAATGACTATCTCCAGCCACCTTTGCTAATCAAATCGGCACTGGCATGTGTCAGAGAACCCAGCATCACCTTCCTGCAGGTGTTCTTCCTGCTCTGATGAGTAAAAATACCAGTGACTAACACTTATTCAGCTTACTATGAGCCAGCCATGAGTCTACGGCTTTACATCTTTTTTCTCTGTATAGCAGTGATTTTCAGCAGCAGGCCCACTGGTGTGCCTCAAAAATATTTTTAACTTGCAAGACCTGACTATTGAGTGAGGGGCACTGACCTCTTTTCCTTAGATTGTCACATAAAAAATGACAACCACCAGCACAACAATAACCGTCAGGTGTGAATGAATAAAAATTATAAATTATACCTATGTTTTTTTTTGTCAGATCGACAAAATATCCTATATAATAAAGGGCTAATATGCAAATTTTCCCCTAGACTGGGAGTTCAACCAGGAGTTTGACCAGGGGGCAGGGCCAGCCAGCCAACCACCCACTATTCCTCCCCCTGGCCAGCCTGGCCCAATCGCCCCAATCGGGGTGGGCTGGCCAGACCCCACCCGTGCACGAATTTGTGCACCGGGCCTCTAGTATAATACATTTTTGGTGTGTCGCAGAACTTTAGTAACTAGTTTATGTGTGCCATGCGATGAAAAAGGTTGAAAATCTCTGGCATATAGTATTAAAGGCAGCCACTTCCAAGCAACTGGGGTAAGCTTGAAAGATGGAAACATCTGGCTTTCCTGGTCTAGATCTTCCTTTATATCCACAACCTCTCCAATGTGTGGAATAAAGTTCAAAATGATAGTTGTGAGGATCTGAAAGATTCTTACTCATTCTATTCAACAGGCATTTAGTGAGCTTCTCCTAACCTACACTTCAATTACAGTCACAGCCCACTGCAGTGGTTCTCAGAGGGGACAGTGCCACCCCCTGGGGGCATTTTGGAAGCCTGTGAGGTTCTTCTTGGTTGTCACCATGAGTGGAGTGGATGGCCAAATGTGGCAGGTGTCCTGCAGTGCACAGGGAAGTCCCACGCAACGAAGAATTTCCCTGAGTGCCACGGACCTTTCTATGTCCCACTGGACATTCATGGAGAGGAAAGAGTGTTTATAATGATCGGAGCTAAAAACCTAACTCCATTTTCCATATAAACACAAAATACCTTGTGTTTGAGAGTCTTTGCATTTTTCTCAATATACACTGAATTTTCAAAAAAAAAAAAAAAAAGCATGTACTGTGTAAGTGGAGAAAAATGTGCACTTGTTTTGTTCAGAATTTTATCAAAAGTCCTTCACGTTTTGGAAAATCACCATCAGCAAAGCTGTTCATGGTATTTGAGTTGCCAATATAATAAAACAGACAAATGAGTTTTCAGTTGTCACATCCACGGTGATTGTGCATGCAGATGTCAGCATCTGTGTACTTCATTGTACTACTGATGTAGACATGTGAAAGTATTCACATGGAAAATTACATATTTAATGATAACTTACTTTACTTTATCCTATATAAAGTAGTTGGAGCATTACATTATTTTTAATGTATGTAGATAGGTTATTTCATCTATGAATCTCATTTCAGGAGAGTAAAGTATTTGCTATGAAGGAGACAATTATAATGCAGAAAATTTTTTTAAGCTTGACTCAGTATATTCCTTTTTAAAAATATATATTTTTATTGATTCCAGAGAGGAAAGGAGGAGAGAGCAATAGAAACATCATGATGAGAGAGAATCATTGATTGGCTGCCTCCTGCATGATTTCTACTGGGGATCGAGCCCAGGCATAGGCTCTGACTGAGAATTGAACCATGATCTCCTGGTTCATAGGTCAACACTCAACCACTGAGCCATGCTGGCCGGGCTCCACATATCCTTTTCCAGACTTCCTGATAAAGTTTGCCAGCATCTTTCTTAGATCAAATAGAACATGTCTACTCAAATGAACTTACAGTCCTTTCTCAATCAGCTCATTTAGGGAATATTCCCATCACCCTCCAAGGCAATTAGTATTATTCCTACATTACAATGAGAAATCTGGGGAACAGACAAATGTTCCCAAGTCCACAGTTAGTCAGTTCGTGAGTAGAGGTCATGGTTCTGACAGCCCACCCTGCAGCTGCCCACCAGAGAACAGCTGGTCGTGTTTGGCCTCTGCTCCCCGCCCCCATTTTCCTTGTCTCCTTAACCCCTCATGCTCTCTCTTTCCTACCCCATCATTGGAAAGTTGCTTTCTTTAAGGTTAATAACCTTCGAATGATCAAATCTATTCTAGCACATCTTACTTGTAATAAACATTTTAATTACTTGTTTCACATTATTTTGTTAATTCACTAATTAACTCTCCCAGTGGTTCTCAATCCTGAATGCATCTGGATTTCCCCTAGAGAGCTTTCACATTCACACATTTGTTTGTAATAGGTAATATGTAAGCATGTCTCACAACTTGACAGTAAGGGTCTGTTCCTGTCCCTGTGTCCAGAGGCAACTAATGTGACCAGCTTCCTACATATCCAGGAGCTTTGAAAAAATACAGACTGTTCTCAGATTTAATAGGTCGGTATTTTGTTTTGTTTTTTAATATGTCTTTACTGATTTTTTTTTTTACCGAGAGAGGAAGGGAGAGGGACAGAGAAACATCAATTATAAGAGAGAATCGTTGATCAGCTGCTTCCTGCACACCCCATACTGGGGATTGAGCTCACTACCCGGACGTGTGCCCTGACCAGGTATTGAACTGGAGACCTCCTGGTTCATGGGTCGACACTCAACCATTGAGCCACACTGGCCTGTCAATATTTCAGTATTTTAAAAAGTAAAGGTCATTTTTACTCACTGGCAAGGTTGAGGACACCTAAACTCTTTCTAAAGTTTCTGGTCTTCTTTGAGTCACCGGGATTACAAAGTTAATGTTTTCTACCATTTGGAAAATGAAATCTAACTATATCTCTTCCCAGATGAGAATGCTTCAATGGCTCCCCATGCCAAAACTGCCATTGAATTGAATGGGTTTTCCATGGCGGTGGATAATAAAATGCCCTATTATCATGTCCAACACTAGGAAATGCAAAAATCACATTAATATATTGCCCGAAATCAGCTTTGTTTAAATGTCATAATGACTGTGAAGCCCTTAGCCCAATGTCTGGCTCATGGCATGGACTAAACAAATGTTAATTCTTGCTATTAACCACTCTATCCTGTATCCTCTAACACAGTCACCTTTCTGGGACTTTTCTCACTTGTAAATACTTAAAAAATCATTGTTAGCCATTTGTTTCATTCCTACTTTCCTCATTGGCCTAGAAGCCCCATAAGTATGGGACCATATGTATTGTTTCCTGCTGCATAGCTTCCCCCTCCCCACAGCTATTGCAGGATGACGCACAGATTTTTAAATCACTGTTTTTTAAATCAGTGTTTCCCAAATTTGGTTATCCATGAGACCCTTTTACCATGTAAGAGTACTATCACACAGAGTAAGTATGATTTAAAGTACATTTTGGACAATGCTGATCTATAGGTTAAAATTCAGGTACCTTACATGGCCCAGAGAATCTTCTGATTTGCCTTGTGCTACTCCCTGTCCATGCTTTCCTGTCTTATTCTTGCTGCCTCCCACCCTTTGTCTGACCAGCTTGCATTCATGCCCCAAGATTCCACCTTATCATGGCCCTCACCAGATCAGACTGAATTAATTTACCCTCTTGTCTGGCATTGCCATTAGGACTATCAGCTCCTTGGAGACAAAGACTTGATCTTATTCATTCTGTCCTCAACTCCTTGCACAATGCCTGTGATATACTACACATTTTATAAATGGCTGGTGAATAAACAACTCATTTTCTTTTACAATTAAAATTTCCTCTCAGAATGGCATTACCAAGTGAATTATGTTTTTGGATCCCAATCTGTAATAACACAATGGGTCAAGGGATGCACAGAATAAAATCATTGATGAATTGAAAGTGAATAGAATGAGCCTGAGCTAACCCTCGTGTTGTGCGTCATTAAATCCACACGTGGGCAGGATGAGGAGGTGCCCTGCCAGCGCAGACTTTTATGACTAATGAGGCTGGCCTCACAGGACTCACGGCTATAATTCAGGTTAGATGGAAATGGAGTTGTTCATGAGCTGAGAATGTCAGAATCATGACTCTGGAGTTGTCCCGAGTGGGTCAGGACACATCACTCACTCTCTGTACTTCTATCCTAGGCTTGTGCCTAAGAGCATGTGACTAGGAGGATGGCTTGGATAAACTTAACTTGACACAGTAACAATGACGTGAGCTCTTCTGCAGATGAATGGCCAGAGTTTCAAAGGTTTCTTTCTTCAGTGTCATCATTTTTGGATAACTGGTTATTAAATCGGTTGGTCTTATTATTGCACCACTATGCCTGGCTTATCTCTTGCATAACAAATTCATACATCCAGTTTACTAATGCACTTGCCAACTTGGTACATTACCACACAAATAATTGTGGAATTGAATTGTGACTATGTGTTAGACTTCAAGGCCCCAAAGACAAGCTCCACAGAATTTCTTCTGGCAAAAAGCTCCCAGTCTAACTGGGGGGAAAGATAGGTGAGCAACTATACAAATACTGGAAAGAAGTTCTACCAGGGCAAGGAAGAATGGGTGCCAACTATTGCTTTGGGGGTCAGGGCAAGGGAAGGTTTTTGAAAGGACAACTCTAAGCTGAATTCAGGAATCTGCTTGCCTGACCAGGTGAACAGCTCCAGCAGAAGGAGCTGGACAGCTCCAAGTGGACAACCGTCCAATTCAGCCTGCACAAATCCATCACTTCTTCTCCCCCTGGCATAACATAATCCAGACATGATGTGGTCTCAGCAATCAAGAATCACTTAGTGTCATTCTAGATATTGCTTATTGAGCATCTACTGTGTAGCATGCACTGTTGTAGGCCTTCCAATATAACAGTGAGCTTAAGAGGGAGGTCTCTGCCTTCCAGGAGCTTTCATTCTAGTGAGAAAACAAATAAGAAACAAGAACCCAAATAAAAGAATTCCAAATATATCCATGTGATGAGGAAAGAAATATGAGGTGATGATTCATAAAGAGGTGGGAAGAAGGCAGCAACACAGAATAGGAACATGGCATTTGAGCTGGGACCTGAATGGCAAGAAAAAGCCAACCAGGCCAGGGCACAGAGCATTGCAGACATGGCAACAGCCAGTGCAAAAGTTTTAAGGTGGGAAAAGTTCGGTCAGCAAGGTGAACTAGAGTAGACCTGATGCCTATGTCAGGGACACCAAGAGAGAGAAGCAGAAACCAAGTGCGTTGGAAGAGGCAAGCCCAATGGCCCCCAGCCATTCAGACAGTCAAGCAGAGCAATGTGCTGGGTCATCCAAGCTGATCTTCAGGAGTCAGGGTGGTAGCTCATCACTGAAGGCAGCACCAGAATGTTAGGACTAAGGAGGGGAAACTGAGTCAGCTTTCTGTGTGCTGAACGCAGGCCACCCAAAGCACCAGGACTCACTCCCAGGACCATCAAACCCTGAGTCCAAATTGGCAACAAAAGAACCCAAGTCCTAGAGGAAGTCGAAGAAAAGACATAAAGGTTAGACCACTAGCCAACCATGAAACTAGATCCATGAGTTATAAATTATGTTTTTGGATCCCAATCTGTAATAATACAATGGGTCAAGGGATGCAGAGAATAAAATCATCAATGAATTGAAAGTGAATGGAATGAGCCTGAGCTAACCCTCATGTTGTGCGTCATTAAATCCACACGTGGGCAGGATGAGATAGGACCACTGGATCCCAAGGCCAGAAGAAGGACCCGACCAGATAGCAGAAGGCAGAGGAAAAAGGGGGTGGTCCTGCATGGGTCTCATCAGGAGTGGCTCAGGAACTAAATGGGAGGAAGGGAATATACCTGAGAGGCTGCGAATTATCTCTGCCTATGAGCTCGGTCTTAATGGCTGCAGCATCCACCCCATTCGTCACCCGGCTGGAAGGCTGAATCATCTCCTCTCCTTCACCACCACCCCCACCTCCTCCCACTGTCAGTGAGTCACTGCAGGCTGTTGCTAAGCCCTCTGAACTATCTCCTGAATCTGCACCCTGCCTCCTGTTCACATTGCAATTGCTTTTGTTGAGCCTTCTCTTTTGCAGGGCAGAGAGGAAAACACAAGGACGGTAGAGTCAGATGGCCTGGCTTTGAGCACTAGCTCCCCTGGTGACTAGCTGTGTAGTGGGGTTAGTCATTTAACCTCTCTGTCCCTCTGTGTCCTCACCTGTAGAATGAGAATAGTCATAAACTTCATGGGGCTGTTAGAAGGGTTGGTAGAAGAACTTTGTAAAATCAAAAACTCTCTACAGACATAAGTATTTGTAACCAGGGGAAACTTACATTTCCTGAGGTCTTCATATAGTGTCACATAAAAACAAGGAAACAGCCCTAGCCAGTTTGGCTCAGTGGATAGAGCATCAGCCTGTGGACTGAAGGGTCCCGGGTTTGATTCCGGTCAAGGGCACATGCCCAGGTTATAGGCTCAATTCCCAGTGTGAGGTGTGCAGGAGGCAGCTGATCAATGAGTCTCTTTCATCATTGATGTTTCTATCTCTCTCTCTCCCTCTCTGAAATAAATAAAAATATTTTAAAAAGAAAGAAAAAAAAACAAATCAAACCTCAAAAAGTTTAAACAAGACATGCCAGCTTGGCCCCGGCCAGTGTGGTTCTGTTGGTTGGGTGTTGACTCACGCACTGAAGGGCTGCTGGTTCCATTCCCAGTCAGGGCACATGCTTGGGTTGTCAGTTCAATCCCCAGTAGGGGTGTGCTGGAGGCAGCCAATCAATGATTTGGTGATTTGCTCTCACATTGATGTTTCTCTCTCTCCCTCTCCTTCCTGACTCTCTAAAAATCAATTAAAATAAATAAATAATCTTTTAAAAAGAAATGCCAGCTTTTATGAAAATCTCTTGAATATTTTTGTTTTAGATAGCCAGCTTCTACTAGCACTTCTGCCAGTGCCCCCGCTTTCTGTCCCCACCCCCACCCCACCCCCCAGTTCTTGTCCTATGTCTCTGTCTCCAGAGGCATGACCAATCAGATATTCACAATCCCTTGGTCAGGTGTGTGATTCACGGGTGGGCATGTGACTGAATTAGCGCCAATTAGACATAAAGGAACTTCTTCTGGGGTTAGTACCTGCCATTTCCACCACAGGGATGAGCACTTGGCCCAAACTGTCCAGTTCACATGTACTACCCTCTCCCTACCTCCCCTCACCCCCCCCCCGCCCCCCTCCCCCCGCCACACACACACACACACACACACACACACACACGTCCAGTCACAGGGACTAGTTCAAAGATGAACACATGGCCCA
>NW_005873384.1:8176-25046 GCF_000147115.1 Myotis lucifugus
TCTTCACTCGGGGTTGCTAAGCTGGAGAATATGGGCCTAGGGCTATCTCTCCAAATTACCTACCACATGAAGAAGACCTGCCTCAAGGAGAGGTAGATAGGTTCAGAGAGGAAAGTTGCCTGGGTGATAATGTTTGAACCCCAAGATCCAGCTGTGCCTGAAGCTAATCCACTCCTGATTGCACTTCCTTATCATATGAGTCAATAAATTCACTTTTCTCTAATGTTAACTCAACTCAGAGTTGAGTTTTTGTCACTTGTCTCTGAAAAAGAGTTCATTTCTGAGCCATTTAGGTAAAAGAAAGGAGTTTCTCCAAAATATTAAAAGTAAATATTTCTATTTTCTGCTTTCCTTTACAGAAAACTTGACCCAGTCATAAAGGTGATCAAGAGACCCAGGTGGTGTGGCTCAGTGGTTGAGCGTCATCCTATGAAACCAGGAGGTCACGGTTCAATTCCTGGTCATGGCTCATGCCCAGTTTGTGGGCTTGATCCCCAGTGTGGAGCGTGCAGGAGGCAGCCTATCAATGATTCTCTCTCATCATTGTTATTTCTCTCCCTCTCCCTTCCTCTCTGAAATCAATAAAATATATATATATTTAAAAGATGATGAAGAGAACAGAATCCATCTTTAAAGACCTAGAGATCTATAAAATCAATACCCTAGAAAATCAAATTTGTTCTTTGTGCCAATTATTAATAATTAATTGAAACCAGTAACCACCTACTGATATTGGCAAATTTAAATTATGAGACTCACATTATTTTGGCAGCAAGGAAACAGGCCTTCCTTTAAGGACATGTTACACCAATATTATTCCCGGAACACATAATTAGGTGCCTGGCTTTGCAGCCACATAGGCAAAAACAATCAGCAACTTCATGGTTTACCCCATCTGGCTCATCCAAGCTGAACTATCTGAGCCATATTTTCCTCGCGCTGAAAAGCAAACCCCACAAGTCATAATCCTGGGCTAGATCCTAAGCACTGGATCCTATTTACCCTTTTCCAAGTGGTGTTTTATAGCATGGCCTGTCAATTCTTACTATCCTTTCATTAAAAAGCACAATTTATTTCCATTAACTCCTCAGGAGGAGAACTAGAGAAGCTTGATTTCACAAACCTGGTACGTGCCCTGCTTTGCTTCTGTTTTGGGTGAGGTAACTGAGGGGTTACGTGTCAGACGACAGCACAAACTATTTGGGAAATTGAAGGGAAACCACACTCCCATGTCCTAACACATGGTGCTGGGTCTCTTTTCATTTTCTTCATGAAACGTTTTCTGTCCTCTGGGAAGCTGGGGACTTGTTGAGCCTCTTTGCCTGGACATGAATTCTGTTAGTACAGGCAGGAAACATTTTAAAAATATATTAATGGATTTTCCTCTTTGACATGATCTTCTCTCTAATCCAGGGGTCCTCAAACTACGGCCCGCCGAAAACATTTATCCGGCCCGCCGGGTGTTTTTGCCGCCGCTGCCTTTGCTTAGCAGCCGACTAGTTTTTTTTTTAAACTATAGTCCAGCCCTCCAACGGTCTGAGGGACAGTGAACTAGCCCCCTGTTTAAAAAGTTTGAGGACCCTGCACAGCTCTGCAGCACCTAGGCAGAGAGAAGGGGAGAAGGGCTTTTACAACAGAAATGTCAAGAGGAGAAGAGTAACTAACTATTCAGTCTCTGACATCCAAATATGTGATTTGGGGTCTGCAACAGCACAGTAGATTTTGAAAGCCAGATTTCATCAGGAAAAGAAAAAGATTTTCTAAATATCTTGATGTTCCCTTTGAACAATCAAGAAGCAGATCAGGTGAACTCAGGTCTGGGCAGCTCACCTTCTTCAAAACCATAGGAGGTTATGGCTTCTTTCTCCTAGAACAGGAGGCTTGCAGTGTTAGGTGAAAGGATTTGGGGGAGAAGAAAATCCCAAGGCCAGCCACGCCCAACGCATAGTGAGTGCTCAATGGCTATTTATCTACCTGGACAGGAAAACTCAGAGATGAAGCCAAACCAGGGAGCGTACCATTAGCATTCAGGGCTAAATTTTTCCTCATTCAAATATGAATTGAAGAAATCTGGAAAAATCCAAGACAGATAATCCAACCACAATCCCACTCCTCCAAATTAGGAAAATGGTTGAAATTCATTCCCCCTTTGTTTACATCCTGTGTATCTGTTTCTGGTTGATTTTGCTGCAGCTGTGATCCAAACTCAACGCTATCACGTTATGGAGATATAAACAGTTTCTCCTCCAGAGCCACATCTGTGACATTGAAAATGTGGCCAGCCCTAACCGGTTTGGCTTGGTGGATAGAGCGTCGGCCTGCGAACTCAGGGGTCGCAGGTTCGATTCCAGGCAAGGGCATGTACCTTGGTTGCGGGCACATTCCCAGTAGGGAGTGTGCAGGAAGCAGCTGATCGATGTTTCTCTCTCACCGATGTTTCTAACTCTCTATCCCTCTCCCTTTCTCTCTGTAAAAAATCAATAAATTTTAAAAAAGAAAAGAAAATGAGGCCAGAGGTCACTGACCTGTTTCTCAGCATGGAAAGTGGGTCAAACGTGGAACAACCCAGCCCTCTAGGCCCAGTCCCCCAAGCAGGAGAGACCCAGCAGCACCAAGCAGCCTGAATGTGCCAGCTCCCCCCACATGTGAGCTCATTTCTGGAAATTTTTCTGGATACACAAGAAACATCAATAACAAAGATCCTTTAAAACTGAAGAGCTCTTTAATTAATCAATGTGACCCCAATACATTCAATAATAAAAATAATTGGGAGGAAAACTGAAGCACTCTCCTGGATGAAAGTGGGGAAGGGAGCATCATCATAATAGGCTAATGGATTAGATGAAAAGGTCCACAGATTGGAAAATGGGTCAAATAAACTTAGGCTAAATGGTAAGGCCAGTGTCATTCATTCAAAAAATAGTTGTTGAGCGCCTACCATGTACCAGGTGTCAGGATAAAAGATGTGCAAAGCTATTCTGCTAACCACCCATTCCGCCCAGCCCCAGCAGAGCTGCTTGGGGTGGGGTGGGGGGGGGCAGGTGGGGAGGGGGTTGCTCGGGCTGCGCACTGCACACCTCCAGGAGGTGCCATTCCCTACCAGCTACCATGTGAAATGCGCCCCTGGGAGTTTGCAATACTTTCAGAGGCATTCATATTCCTGCTGGTGACAGAGCTGTAAGGAATGATTATATATGACAGGTACAAGAATAAAGGTATACGCAAGGGGTCATGGGAACCTGGTCAAATAACAAAATGGCTCTATCCACCCTGCTTGCCATCCAGTTTCCCCCATGTTAAGGGAGCAGCAGGCGGGGTCAGGTGCCTGTGGCATTCCTGCATGCTGTTTTCCTGTGCATCGGGGTGGCACTTCGGAAAGCAATTAAACCAGATCAAAGGAGGACATCTTAGCTCCGGATCTGCTCCCCAAGCACAGCCCCTGGAGCAGGGGACTCAAGTGTCCACAAGGGCTGATGATTCCATTTCCTTCTCTTCCCAGGAATCTGCAGCGGATTGGCTGGCGCTAAAGAGTAAAAACAACATGTGATTCAATGCTTTAAAAAAAATCCTTTGGCGATTTCTCCCCATTTTCTAGATCGGAAAGCTTAGTGCCAAGTTCATCAGAGAGACTTTTGAGTAGCTCTAGTCTTGTTGAGGGGACTGAGGACATCAAATGACTTTGGTGGCCTTAGTTAACTCTCACGGGACACGCAGAAAATTCCCCTTCAACCCCCCATGGGGGCAACATCACTGAAACTAGGACCCTCTGAGATAAGGTCACATTTAGAGTTACAAGGCACAAGTAAGAATATTTTCTCTCCTGATTTTCTTTTTTGATCCTCATGAGTATTAAAAATTACAATCAAGGAGATGAGATGTTTGGAGAGAATTTATTTTAGCAAATCACAGGCACTTTGTTTGGCACCTTACGTGTACTCTTTCATTTAATCCTTACAGCTCTATGAGGTAGGTACATTTATCTCTATTCCTAAAATGAGGAAATTGAGGCCCAGTGTGGTTAAGTAGCTTGCCCAACATCACACAGCTAGCAAGTGGGCCTGTCACCATCCAGCAGAATACAATATGAGCTATATACATAACTCAAATTTTTCTAGTAGCCACATTTTAAAAGCAAAAAAGAGACAGTTGAAATTAATTTTAAAAATACATTTACTTAACCCAATATGTCAAAATATTATAATTTCAACATGTAATCACTACAAAAACTACTAATGAGATAATCTACAGACTTTTTCATACTCTTGGAAATACAGTGTGCGTTTTACATTTCTTTTTTATTTTATTTTATTTTTATTATTTATTTCAGAGAGGAAAGGGGAGGGAGGGAGAGAGATGAGACATCAATAATGAGAGAATCATTGATCAGCTGCCTCCTGCACGCCCCACACTGGAGATTGAGCCCACAACCCAGGCATATGCCCTGGCTGGGAATCAAATTGTGACCTTCCGGTTCATAGGTCGACATTCAATCACTGAATCATGCTGGCCGGGCTGTATTTTACATTTCTAACACATCTCAGTAGGATGCTAAATTTTCAGTTAAAGAGAAATACAGTCCTACCAAAGTTATGAAGTTGTGTTTAAAGGAAAAATATTTTACACTGCTTCAGTTTAATTTAAATTAAAATTCAATTAAAAAATCAGTTCTTCCTCAATTACATTGGATACATTTCCAGTGCTCAGTAGCCACACGTGGCTGATGGCTGCTATACTAGACAGGGTGGGCCTAGCCCACACCCCGCCTCCCCAGACTTACAAAGAAACTGAAACCCAGAGAAGTTAAGTGACTTGCTCAGGGTTGTTGCCCGTTGGCAGCTGAGCCAGACCTAACACAAGCTTCTTAACACTGACCTTTCTACCAGACCATCGCTAGTGAGACACTGTTGAACTGATGGGCTACTAAGGAGCGTTTGTTAGATATTCCCCAAACTAAGCACATTCCCATCCCAGCCTTATCGCTCCTTGGACAAGTGCGCCATGGTGATTCCTGCTTCCTCACTGGGATTCACTCTCTAAACCTCAGCCACTGAGTGCCCCAAACCAAATCCCTGCCTTTGAAGAGCTTACCAAAAGCTCTAAGTCCATTTTTTGTTGTTAATCCTCACCGAGGATATTTTTTAGGTTTTTTTTTTAGAGAGAGTGGAAGCCAGCAGGGAGAGACAGAGAGTGAGAAACATCGATGTGAGAGAGACACCTCGATTGGTTGCGTCCCCCACGTGGGGATCCAGCTTACCCCGGAGGTTCGTGTCTTTGACCAGAATCAAACCTGTGACCCTTCAGTCTTTGGGCCAACGCTCTAACCACTGAGAAAACCACTTAGGGCTGTAACTCCATTTTTGTTTGAAAAAATAACTCTTTGCAAAATTCTAACCAGGCTCAAACATTATTTAAAACAAAATAAAGCTCTTAAGATTAATCCTCAGGGTTGAAAAAAAAAGTTCAAATGAAAAAACTGTCAGTCATTATGCTGCAAAATCAGCCCATCAGCATTTTTCAAACAATGTTTAAAGCCATGCAGAAGTGCTCCCGCAGCTTATGTATTGGAGAGTGCAATTAACTTTCTCCTACTTTCCTCTCTTTCCTCCACTTTATCTTTATTTAGAGGAAGGACGACGCATTTCTCCAGAGGATTGCTTCCGAAACTCCCCTTCTCATTTGGCTCACTTCCAAGTAAACATTAGCTTCCAGATGAACTAATGGGTCTAATGGGAATAGAACTGTCTTCAAGCACTGATTAAAGGGGACTCTCCAGATTAGGGGATTTTTGAGACCAAGTTCTGCTCTCTGCTTCCAGGTAGCAATTGACTGGAGGTCTTCCCTTTACAGCGGGTCTTTGGTGTCTGCCATTAAATGACTCCTGTGCCCTCTCTGGATGGCACTTACTCAGATCTTACCCAGGCTCTTGCCCAGCATCAAGGGCAGCAAACTTGTGAGCTGCTGGAGGTAACATCTGAAAAGGAGACACACACACACACACACACACACACACACACACACACCATAACAAACTGCACCTGGTATTTTTTTAAAAGATTGGATATGACCAAGAACTCCACTTTCTATCAACATCTACCTATATTACTCATGAAAGGAACACAGGCCAAATCAATGGAGAAAAAGGCACACATTCCAATTTTAAAATGAGTAAGATGAGCAGATGCTTCACAAAGCAGGAAATCCAACTTGCCAATGAAAAGCTACTAAATCTCATTAGTCATCATGAAAATGCAAACCAAAAAAAAAAAAAAAAAGACTATCTTAAAAGGATAACAGTTACCTCTGAGGAGAGGAGAAGGGTTAGGATCAGAAATAGATACGTGGATTGGAATAAAGGACTCACGACGTTTAATTTCTTAACCAGAATACCAGGTTATATGGTGTTCGCTTTATTTGTCAAGCTGTGCAAATAAGTTAATGCACATTTCTGAACAAATGTGCAATATTTTACAATAAAAATATTTGTAAAGGGATGCAGAGTGTGGCAAGCATCACTCATCTCCCTCAGCTTTCCACCAGGATCATCCATTTATTTTTATGTTTCTTATTTAGAATACCATTCCCTGTGTGGAAAGGGCTTTCTTTGAGAAGAAATAAGAACTTTATCTATATCTATATCTATATCTATATCTATATCTATATCTATATCTATATCTATATCTATCTATATATTTTTTCCCCTACCCAATGATATTTTTCCATTGATCTTTAGAGAGAGAGTGGAAGGGAGGGAGTAGGGGAAGAGAGACAGAGAGAGAAACATCGACTGTTTGCCTTCCAAACAGGGCCAGGGATGGAACCTGCAACCAAGATTCATGGAATCTGCAACCGGGATTCAAACCCATGACCCTTTAGTCCGCAGGCCGCTGCTCTAACGACTGAGAAAACCGGCCAGGGCAGAAATAGGAGCTTTAGAGGTGATTTTTATCTAATAGATTTAGAAAAACAAAAGAAAAAGAGGGCTGAGAATTTTTTTTTAAAGAATCCATTCTGTTGCTGTGAAGACTAAAGATTCTGATGCTAATTTCACTGCAAAGTCTGACAGATAAACCCCTGTGTCCTCTGAGTCTCCATCACTAGGCAGGAAAGTCATTGCCTTACTCTCCCAGGTGGGGAACTGCAGCATCCAGAGCATATTAAGCTTTATTCACATTTTATATAAAACAAGCAAAACAACTTCAGAAAAAAAGGAAACGATGTAGGAAAAAAGAAAAGGTGCAAAATAAAATCTCGCTGTTGAAAAATGTATTGCTCATTTATATCAGGGACTTCAATAAACCATCATTCATTCATTCGTTTATTATTTGACAAACATTTGTTCAGCCCCTACTCCTATTAGGCATTGCAGGGACTGACTAAGACATGGTTATATGGTTGTTGTCCCATAACTGAGTAAAGAAGAGAACATCTGTATAAACCTCTTTCGTTTGCTCCCAATTGTTGAAACTTAACCAGTGCCAAACACTATATGCTAAATCATTCATCATTATTATCTCATTTAATCCTCATAAACAACCCTTTAAGGAAGATTGCAGATGTAGAAACTGACTCAGAGAAATTAAGCAATTTACCCAAAGGAAAAACACCCTGGCTAGAGTCTGGACTTGTTTATCCCACCCCATGCTCTCTACATATGCATGGTATATGTACTGCTTCTCTGTTTACAGAACACAAAAGAGGGTAAGCTAAATGCTATAATACAAACCAGATAGTGAACAATGTTTGGTTCTTTAGTGTTGGAATTTGTTACTACAGCACGTATTACTTAAGCAATTTTTAATTTTAAAAAAATTGTCATGCTTTGGGACATTGGACAAACTTCAGTTTAGGATACCTTAACCTGAGACTGAAATAATGTCCCCAAATCTTAATTTAGAAACATTTAGAGTGGGGAGGTAAATTCAATCAAAAGAATTATTCTGTTCTCAAGGTTTCCTAAAAGATCAAATTTGGGACCTTAAAATTGCATACTTGTCATATTTCAACTATTCTTTCAGATGCCTGAGTAGGGTTTTGTATTCCTGTTTCCCCTCTTAGAATTCTAATTCCAAAATTAACAAGTGATTAAGGACAAATAATTAGGTTCCTCTTGAACTTGATACCATCACCTGGAAAGTTCCCTTCAAGCTGAGTGAAGGAAGAGGAGGACATAGGCAAAACAACCTGAGGGGGAGTCCTTGGGTTCCTCTCGGCCATCGGGAGCTGCCCATAGCCTCCTCCCAGCAGGCGCACAGGGCCATGCCTGAGGCCAGCAGCAGATGGCGTGGGAGGACTCCCAACTCAGGAATGGTTTCTGCGTGCCTGCTGTCCCACTCACTTGAAAAAATAGGGGAACTTTTACAAACGGACATCTGGAATCTTCATTCATCACTCCCAGCTTTCTCTCACCCCAAGTATGTTCTGGTTGGGTCAACCTGACCTTGATCATCAGATTCTAGACGCACACTATTCAACGTATGAACATTCTTACAAACAGCTTAAGCAAAATGAAAAATACAGATGTACCTTCAACTCTTTCTTCCCCCTCAAAAAAAAATGGAATATTGACTATATTTTGCAATAATTAAGAAGAGAGGGTGAAAGCAATTAAGTGGAGGCCACCTGGAGAATAAGAAGGTGGGGGAGAGGCAAGTTTTTCCCCATATTCTGTCATAACTGAGCACTTAGAAGACTGAGCAAAAATATTATGGGAATTGAGATGGGCAGAGATGGAGGAGGAGCATTTCAGCCCTGGCCAGGTAGCTTAGTTGGTTAGAGCATGTCTCCATATGCCAAGGTTGTGTGTTCAATCCCCAATCAGGACACATACAAGAAGTAACCAATAAATGCATAAATAAGTGGAACAACAAATCTCTCTCTCTCTCTCTCTCTCTCTCTCTCTCTCTCTCTCTCTCTCTCTCTTTCCTCTCTCTAAAAAAAATCAATTAAAAAAAGAAAGGGAGACATTTCATTTGGACTTTTAAAAAACGTTTTAATAGAATTTGTTGGGGTGACATTGGTTAATAAAATTATATAGGTTTCAGGTGTACAACTTTACATTGTACTGTGTGGTTACCACTCCAAGGGAGTTTGTTTTGTTTTTGTGGGATTTTTGTTTGTTTGTTTTGGGGTTTTTTTGGGGAGTGGGGAGGTTGCTTAATCCCTTTATCCTTTTCACCCAGCCCTGACATTTGGGCTTTTGAGAATTAGATATAGCAGACAGAAGGGGTTGAGTGGGGCATTACAGGAAGAAAGGGAAGTGCAAGGCTTGTTGGAGAAACCTTGAGTAGTTCAGTTTGGCTGTCACCTAATACTGTATAGGGAGGAAAATAAAAGGAGATAAAACTGAAGTTTGAATAGAGGAGAAGCCTTAATTGGTAGATAATTATAAAAAGACTAGAGGCCCGGTGCACAAAAATTTGTGCACTGGTGGGGGGGGGGGATGTCCCTCAGCCCCACTTGTGCCCTCTCACAGTCTGGGACCCCTCGGGAGATAACGACCTGCTGGCTTAGGCCTGCTCCTGGGTGGCAGAGGGCAGGCCCAATCCCTAGGTGCAGCCCCTGGTTGGGCTCAGAGCAGGGCCGATTGGGGAGTTGGGGCGCTGCCCCCTGTCATGCACAGAGCAGGGCGGATCAGGAGGTTGCGATGCCACCCCAGTCACGCTCAGGATAGGGCCGATTGGGGGGTTGTGGCGCCACCCCCTGTCACGCACAGAGCAGGGCCCATCAGGGGGGTTGGGGAGCTCCCCCCTGTCACACTCAGGGCAGGGCCCATGGGGGGGTTGGGGCGCCAAACCCTGTCACACACAGAGCAGGGCCAATCAGGGGGTTGGGGCACCGCACCCTGTCATACACAGAGCCACAGGGCGATCAGGGGGTTTGGGCGCTGCCCCCTGTCATGCTGCTCCAGGGGCCAGGAGGCCTCTCGGCTCTGCTGATCCCAGTGCTGGGAGGCCTCTCGGCTCTGCTTGACACAGGGGCAGTGAGGCCTTGCTGCTCCACTGATCCTGGTGCTGGGAGGCCTCGCTGCTCCGCTGATCCCTGTGCCCGGAAGCCTCGTGGCTCCACTGATCCCGGGTTCGGGAGGCCTCGAGGCTCCACTGATCCCGGTGCCGGGAGGCATATTACCCTTTTACTATATAGGATAGAGGCCTGGGGCACAGGTGGGGGCCGGCTGGTTTGCCCTGAAGGGTGTCCTGGATCAGGGTGGGGGTCCCACTTGGGTGCCTGGCCAGCCTGGATGACGGGCTGATGGCTGTTTGCAGCTGGTCACACCCCCTTCAGGGTGGGGGTCCCCACTGGGGTGCCTGGACAGTCTGGGTGAGGGGCTGAGGGCCGTTTTCAGGCTGGTGGGCGACTGAAGCTTCCAACCTCTCCTTTTTTTCTTTTTCTTTTTTTATTCTGGCATTTATTTACCTTCTATGGCTGTCACTGGAGCTGAAAGCCGGCTTTAGCTCTGAGGCTGGTTCCAGCTTGAGGCCTCGGCTGCTGAAAGCAGGTATCTGGTTTGTTTGGGTTCTATAATTGTAACACTGTTTCGGTCCTGCTCGTTCCAGCACTGATGGCTGAAAGCAGGTATCTGGGTGTTTATTTTTGCTTCTATAATTGCAACAATGTTTCTTAAACTGCAGCTCAGAGCCCAGCAGCGGAAGGCAGGGAACCTCGGCTTCCTCCATCATGGAGCAAGCAAGCCTCCTTGTTCACTTCACTGCCTGGCTGCCGGCCGCCATCTTGGTTGGCAGTTAATTTGCATATCGCCCTGATTAGCCAATGGGAAGGGTAGCGAAGTTACGGCTAATTACCATGTTTCTCTTTTATTAGATAGGTTGAGGCACTCCAACACTTAGAAGGTCATTTTTTTAAGTGTACAGTCCACTGGCTTTTAATATATTCACAGAGTTGGTCATCACTGCAATCAATTTTAAAACATTTTATTACCCTTAAACAAAGCCCCACACTCCTATCAGTAATCGTTTCCCCCTTCAGTACTAGATAACCACTAATCTGCTTTCTACCTCCATAGAGTTGCCTATTTTGGACATTTCAGATAAATGCAATCATACAATACATGGTCATTTGGAACTGGCTTCTTCCACTTAGAATAACGTTTTTGAAGTTCAACCATGTTGTAGCATGCATCAGTACATCATTCTTTTTATTGGTGAATAACATTCCACTGTGTGGATATACCACTTTGTACTCATCCATTCATCAGCTGATGGTCATTTGGATTATTTCCACATTTTGGGCTGTTATGAATAACCTGCTCTGAATGTTTGGGTACAAGTTTTTTGTGTGGATGTAGGTAGGTCTTTAATTTTCTATGTACCGAGAGTAAAATTGCTGGGCCATATGGCTCGATGTTTAAGTTTTTTGAGAAACTGTCAGACCATTTTCCAAAGCTATTAAACTATTTTACATTCCCACCAGCAATGTATGAGAGTTCCAATTTCTCCACATCTTTACCATCTATCTTTTTTTATTGGAGCCATGCAAATGGGTGTGAAGCAACATTTCATTGTGGTTTTGATTTGCATTTCCCTGAGGACTAATGTTGTTGAGTATCTTTTCATGTGCTTCTTAGCCATGGTCTATCTTTGTAGAAATGTCTCTTTCTTTGCCTATTTTAAATTGGGCTATTTATCTTTATATTATTAAGTTGTAATAGCTCTTTATATACTCTAGATACAAGTCTCTTATCAGATGTATATTTACAAAAAAAATTTATTTCAGTCTGTGAGAAATGGGGTATCCTTGAAGGCACAAAAATCTTTCATTTTAATGCTGATATATATATTTCTTGTGCTTTTGATGTCATATCTAAGAAATAATTCTCTAACCCAAGGTCACAATGTTTTCTTCTAAGAACTGTATAGGGTTAGCTCTTAATTTAAGTCTTTGGTCCATTTTGAGTTAATTTTTATACATGGTGTGAAAAAGCAAATCATTTTTTAAATTATTATTTTTAAAATATATATTTTATTGATTTCAGAGAGAAAGAGAGAGGGAGAGAGAAACATCAATGATGAGAGAGAATCATTGATTAGCTGCCTCGTGCATGCCCCCTACTGGGACAAAGCTCACAACCCAGGTATGTGCCCTTGACCAGAATTGAACCCAGGACCCTTCAGTCCACAGGCTAACACTCTATCCACTGAGTCAAACTGTGTAGGGCCAGAAGATCATTTTTAATCTTCAATCTTTTAAACTCATCAAGATGGATTTTAGGGAGATTAACCTGTCAGGAATATGTACGATGGATTAGTTTGATAAGAGACTAAAGGTGGGGAGGTAGAAGTCCAAACCCATGCAGTTGAGATTACATTCCTGGAGGTAGGGGCATAGGCACCAATTTTTGTTTAAGCTCACAGATGATTTTAGTGTACAGTCAGCTCTTTAGAGGAAGAGGAGGGAAAAGACAAAATAACAAATGATAGGCACATGCAAGAGCATCCTGCTAAGGGGCCCTGTCTAAGCAGCGTTAGTCCTGTGGTTGCTCTGGTCTGGACTGACTACTCCCAGGAAGAAGAAGAGATGCAGTAGGACCTCTTCGAGAAGGACCGGAAGTGCCCATCGGTGAGTGAGCATGGGCAGCTAAATTTGCTTTAAAACCTCTGAATTTAATAAGTTTGAGGCCCTGGTATAAACTACCTATGTAGCACAATTTTCTCTTTTGTAAAATGTAAACATGCTCATTTTTTTTGAAACTCTCTTCATTTCATAAACTTACAGATGACTATCTGCACACCTTCCCGTCAGTTCCATCTCTCACTACACTACGTGATTCTCAGCTTGGGGGACCTGGTCATGGAAATTCACCTGATGATAAAACGAAGTGCAATTTAGAAATTCAATCGCAAAGGAAAAAAACCGTCTTTTGGGAAATGCTTTCTCCATGTGGAGGCAGGAGACTAATTATAAGAAAACACCTTAGCACATTGAACTGAGGCATTAACATATTGGGTTAATTAGCATTTTCACCCTGAGAAAGTTCAAGAAAGTTTCAGCTGAACTAGGTTAACCAAACCGTGCATAGACTTTAGTCCTAGGAAGTCCAACTTAAAGGGTGCTCAGAGCAGACTGTAGACTGGGTGAGCCTCAGTCCCTTCCTATCGGTACTTATTTTCTTTTTATTGCTTGTTCCCTGGCTCTTACCCCAGAGTTCCTTGATGAGATATATTTGGGGTGGGTCCCGGGTGTCTGTAGGTTTAGAAAGCTCCACAGGTGGTTCCTATGCCAACCAGTATTTAGAATCAGAGAACTGAGCTGGAATGAAGAAATTGGGTTCTAACCCAGGTCTGCCATAGTGGTTACTTTAATCTTGAACAATTCCAGAAATCTGAGCCTAGGTTCTTCATTTAAAAAAGGATAGTAATGCCCTAGCCGGTTTGGCTCAGTGGATGGAGCATCGGCCTGCGGACTGATGGGTCCCAGGTTCGGTTCCAGTCAAGGGCATGTACCTTGGTTGTGGTCACATCCCCAGTTGGGGGTATGCAGGAGGCAGCTGATCGATGTTTCTCTCTCATTGATGTTTCTGGCTCTCTGTCCCTCTCCCTTCCTCTCTGTGAAAAATCAATAAAATATATTTTTTTAAAAAAATAAAAATAAAAAAGGATAGTAATGACCATAAATATGAGGGGAAAAATTTATAAAAGTGCTCCAAAATGAACCATGTCAACACTAAGCTATTGTTATTATTAGATTCGTTGGCCAACTACTGTCCTCAACAGTTTACCCGCATGGCCTCTCCCTTCTGGAAACACTGTCTTCTCGTGACTTCTATGGCATGACACTTCCCTGGTTCCCTTTCCTCAGGGACCACTTTCCTCTCTCGTGTTCTTTTCTGGTTTCCCTCACTCTGCTGAAGCTCTACATGCTGGACCATCCAGGGCTCAGTCATGGTTCCCCTCATTTTCTCTATTTATACTCTCTCCCTTGGTGATCCCATCTGATTTCATGAGATCTATGGTTTAAAATAAGCATCTCTGTTATCATGACTCCCAAAATTTATGTCACCAGCTCTTGGGTTTATTAGCCATGAAGTGCCTACTTGACCCCTCCATCCATTTGGAGGTCTAAATGATCTCCAACTAAACATGCCCAAAAGAGAATTCCTGATTCCCACTCCCACAAGTGTTTCTTCCACTAGTCCTTCACATTTCTGTGTGTGATGTATTACAAGGAATTAGCTTATTCGATTATGAGGGCTATCTAAGCAAAACCCATAGGACAGGCAATCAGGAAAGGAAGACCCAGCAGGCTCAAACTTCGAATTTACAAGCAGAAGCTGAAGCCATCATTCTCATTCTCCCTCTCCCCTCTTCTCCTCTCCTCTCTCCTCTCCTCTTCTCCTCTCCTCTCCTCTCCTCTCCTCTCCTCTCCTCTCCTCTCCTCTCCTCTCCTCTCCTCTCCTCTCCTCCAGACATAATTACAAATTTCTTTTTTTAACTTTATTTTTATTGTTGGCACTATTACAGATGTCCCCATTTCCCCCACCCTTTGCCCACCTCCACCCAGCCCTTGCCCCCTTCCCTCTGGCCATCACATTGTCATCTGTGTCTGTGGGTTATGCCTGCGTGTTCTTTGGCTAAAATCTATTCTCTTAGCAACCTTTAAATATACAATATAGTAGTACTAACTATAGTCACTATACTTACATTACATCCCCAGGACTTGCTTTATAACAGGAAGTTTATGCCTTTCACCATCTTCATCCATTTTGCCCACCCATCAGTATTCTGATATAAAAAGAAAGAATAATAATTAATATCCCATAGGATTATTAAGAGGCTTAAACGAGTACAGTGATTAGCATCTGGTAGATGCATAACAATGGTTACTAATAATGTTTTCAGACTTCTAAAGCAAAATTAGGTTTTAGAAATCCTTGATGCACATGGAAATTATCTTGGAAACTTTTTATTTATTTATTTATTTATTTAAAAATATTTTTATTGATTTCAGAGAGGAAGGGAGAGGGAGACGGAGATAGAAACATCAATGATGAGAGAGAATTATTGATCTGCTGCCTCCTGCACGACCGAGCCAGCAACCAGGACATATGCCCTTGGACCAGAATCGAACCTGGAACCTTTCAGTCGGCAGACCAACACTCTATCCACTGAGCCAAACCAGCCAGGGCTGGGAAACTTTTTAAATATGTTGATGCCTGGACTTCACCCCTGAGATTCTGATTTATTTAGTCTAGAGCCTAGACTTTTCTTTCTTTTTGTCTTAATTTTTTTCCTATTACAGTTCACATTCAGTATTATTTTGTTTAGTTTCAGGTATACAGCATAGTGGTTAGACAACAGGCTTTTTAAAAACAATTTTTGTACATGATTGGTCATAGTAGGTTCCTTTGTAATAGCCCCATACTGAAAAAAAAACAAAATGTTCTGCAATGCATAAATTATTAAGCAACCTATAGTACTTCCAATACCATGAAATACCCCTCAGCAATAAAAAGGAACAATATATTGATACATACAACAACTTGGGTGGATCTCAAGGGCATTATATTGAGTGGGGAGGGGAGAAGCCAATCTCATACATATGCATGATTCCATTTATATGACATTCTATTTTATCTTTTTGCTTGTGTATGAGTGTGTTTTTGGTTTTGGTTTTTTTTGGACTTTTTTTTTTAACTTTTTAATATAACAGTCTTCAAATTGTTACTGGGAAACCCCTTGGTGGACGTGGGCTGCCTGTCGCTGTGTCCAATAACGAAGGCAGGGTTGAATCATATTAGGCGTTTATTGAGAAGGCAGCCAACCAAGAAGACTTACAGGCATCAAATCCTGTCTCCCCGGTAAGGTACAAGGAACAGGATTATAAAGGGAAAAGGCCTAGGGTGCTACGTGCAGCCCTGGGGGTCTGCAGACGTCAGCTATTGTAGTCATCAGGAGATGATGTTGATGAGATGATGTTTTGACTCTTGGTGGATTGACCTGACCATGCTTATCGGTTCTGCTTGCTGCATTCACAGCTGAGTCACTTCCTCAATCGCTTTGCACAAGCCTTGAAAAGGAAACTCAAGAAAAACTTTACCCCCTATTAACATAAGTATATGTGTTCTAAGATATAAAACAGTATTATTTTTCAGGTTAATTCAGGTGCCCTATCAGATTATAAGTCTCCCCCTATCAAAATGACAAAATTATAGAAATGTAAAACAGATTACTAGTTGCCAGGGGCTAGAGATGGAGTGGAAGAGGGAAGTGGATGGGTGTGGCTGCAAAAAGGCAAGTCAGAAATCTTTGTGGTGATGGAATAGTTCAGAATCTTGATTGTGGTGTTGATCACATAAATCTACATGCATAGAACTACACACAGACACAAATACACACAAATGAATGCACGTAAAGAAGTTCTTTGTGGTTATGGAATAGTTCTGTATTTTGATTTTGGTTATAGTTACAGAAACCTCCACAGGTGATAAAATGGAATAGGACTATACAAACAGGTTGAACCAATATCAACTTCCAGGTTTTGATACTGTACTGAAATTACACAAACTGTAACCATTGGGGGAAGTGGCATTAAAGATACACAGGACGTCTCTGTGTTGTCTTTGCTGGTTCCTGTGACTATGTTGCAGAAGACCAAAGAAATACCAAGCACGCTTCCTAGAGAAAGGGAGGGACCCTGTTTATTAACACTAGTGGACTCCGGGAATAATTTCCAAATCAGAGTGAAGAAACATGCAGAGAGCCTGTCGAGATATATATATATATATATATATATATATATATATATATATATATATATATATATATATATCCGCGCTGGGGTCTTTGTCTTGCAGATATGCCCCCTGCCCCCTTCGTGGCCCTGCAGGAAGGCCCCAGGTGTCAGGCCACATCCGATG
>NW_005873385.1:0-6913 GCF_000147115.1 Myotis lucifugus
AGGCCCGACAGTCCAATCAATGCCTCTCTGTCTCTGTACCATTCTACAGTGTTGTTTCTTAAAGACATAACATTTTTTTTGATGGAAGGTGAATATTATTGGACCATTTGCTAAAGGGAAGAGTGACTTGTTCCTATTTGAATTGAATCCTACAATGGATATGGGTTTGTCTTTCTTGCCCACAATGCCACTGATAGCACCATTAAGTGAGGGCTTACAGAATAGCTGATCTATTAACATTGTATTCCACACAATATTGCTGCAGAACATTGCATACATTTTAAATTATATTAGGGGCAATAATAGGTGTACAGCATGAGATACACCAGTCTCATAACCCATTACTTAGAAGCAGTTGACTAAATTACACAAAAAAATGGTCTGTTAAAGGCTCAAGTAATGCATAAGATCATTTACATTATTCAGATTAGAGTACTGACTTCTAGTATGGAGTATATGCATTGGACTAACAGTTAATATGTGGTAGTTTGCCCTCTATAGATTGAATACTTGGATCTGGAGACCAAGAGATGGAAGTAGAATTGGTTCTTTTACTTTCACTTCCAGTGAACCAATTACAGAATTTGTCTTTCCATCCTATTATCTTAGGCTCTGGTTGACTAAAAATGCTGGTTTTCAGCAGAAACAATTCAGCTAGAAGACATAGCAAGGATCCCACTGAATTTAAAGTTGCAATTGCTCCTTAGTCTTAGTGTTTCTGTGTCCAGTGGCAACAGTAAATGAGCAGTTGCAACAATCATGGTCCAGGAAGGTAAGAAAATTTAGAATTCAAATTCTTGGAGATCACCTAGGTCAGTGGTTCTCAACCTTCCTAATGCCGTGACCCTTTAATACAGTTCCTCATGTTGTGGTGACCCCCAACCATAAAATTATTTTCTTTGCTACTTCATAACTATAATTTTGCTACTGTTATGAATCATCATGTAAATATCTGATATGCAGGATGTATTTTCATTGTTACAAATTGACCATAATTAAAGCATAGTGATTAATCACAAAAACAATATGTAATTATATGTATTTTCCGATGGTCTTAGGTGACCCTTGTGAAAGGGTTGTTCGACCCCCAAAGGGGTCGTGACCCACAGGTTGAGAACCGCTGATCTAGGTTATACCAGTAAGCAAACAGCAACCCACACCAGCTGTAGTGCCAGTCTAAGGTGAGGGAAATATAGAGTCTATTGTGTAGAAAGAAAATGATGAATATCAATTATAATCATCTGCAGCAACAGGGTTTATTGTATTCCACTTCACTTCTTTTTCCAGCTGTTACTAAGTCTCTTGATTTCTCTCTAAAATGCACTTCTTTCTAGATTTTCACATGATTAATTCCTACATTCCATTCAATTTCTTAGTGGTGTCTTTCTTATTATATTAAACTAGAGGCCCAGTGCACAAAAATTTGTGCACTCAGGGTGGGGGGGTCCCTCAGCCCGGCCTGTGCCCTCTCACAGTCTGGGACCCCTAGGGAGATAACGACCTGCTGGCTTAGGCCTGCTCCCGGGTGGCAGAGGGCAGGCCCAATCCCTAGGTGCAGCCCCTGGTCGGGCTCAGAGCAGGGCTGATTGGGGAGTTGGGGCACCGCCCCCTGTCACTCTCAAGGCAGGTTCGATGGGGAGGTTGCAGCGCCACCCCCTGTCACGCACAGAGCAGGGCCAATCAGGGGGTTGGGGCTCCGCCACTGTCACACTCAGGGCAGGGCCAATGGGGAGGTTATGGCTCTACCCCGTCACACACAGAGCAGGGCCTGTGGGGGGGGGGGGGGTTTGGGCAACGCACCCTGTCACACACAGAGCAGGGCCGATCAGGGGGTTGGGGCGCCGCACCTGTCACACTCAGGGCAGGGCCGATGGGGAGGTTATGGCTCTACCCCGTCACACACAGAGCAGGGCCCGTGGGGTGGGGGGGTTGGGACACCGCCCTCTATCACCCACAGAGCAGGGCCGATCAGGGGGTTGGGGCGCTGCCCCCCTGTCACACTGATCCCGGTGCCCGGGAGACAAATTAACCCTTTTACTATATAGGATAGAGGCCTGGGGGCTGGCTGGTTTGCCCTGAAGGGTGTCCTGGATCAGGGTGGGGGTCCCCACTGGGGTGCCTGGCCAGTCTGGGTGAGGAGCTGAGGGCTGCTTTCAGGCTGGCAATTGACTGAAGCTCCCAACCACTCCTTGTTTTCTTTCTTTCTTTTTTTTTATTTTATTCTGGGCCAGCTTTAGCTCTGGCTCTAGCTCTGAGGCTTCCGCTGCTATAATCGAAACAATGTATAACTCTAGCTCTGAGATCCCGGCTGGCTGAAAGCTGGTTTCTGGGGTTTTGTTTTGCAACATAGTTTCTTAGAGTTGTAGCTCAGAGGCCGGCAAGTCAGTCGGGGAACGTTGGAGCCTGCAGTCACTGGAGCAAGCAAGCCTCATGTTCGCTTCCAGCTGCCTGGCTGCCGGCCGCCATCTTGGCTGACAGTTAATTTGCATAAGGATATGCTGATTAGCCAATGGGAAGGGTAGCGGTTGTACGCTAATTACCATGTTTCTCTTTTATTAGTGTAGATTATATTTTTCCAATCTTTCTGTCCCCTCTCCCTGTTGCACTTACCAAATTTGAATAAAATTATTTGTATATTTATGAATGTATGCATATTTGCTTATTAAAGTGTATAATTTTTGTTTTTGTTATCTTTCTTCTTAAATGCAAAATTCAAAGGGACAGGCATTTCTGTGTTTTTGTTTTGTTTTTCACTATTACATTCCATTCACCTTGAAGAGTGCATGGCTCGTAGCACATATTTAATAAATATTTTTAGAAATAAATAAGTGTCATTTCTTTTTTGTTTTATGACTCTTGAATCTACATCTTCAATCTACACAACCAAATTTATATTCTGCTCCATATTTTTATGTTACGTATAGGCGATGGGTAACCTTGTATCTAGCAGAGTTGGCAGGATATCTTACACTTTCATTTCAGTGGCAGGCTCTTTCCTCATATGCCAAAGCATACCTCTCTTAGCTTGATCACCGATATTTCACATTCCTTACAGGGAGTCATGGTAAGGTTAATATATAAATAACTTGTAGAGAATTAGATATTTATACAAATATATTCAAACTGTGATGAAAGGGCTTCTACAGATAAAATAAGAGGTGGGAAGCATAGGGCCTCTTGAGTGACAAAGGCCGCAATAAAGGGTTAGAAAGAATGTTTAGAAGTGAGGACTGGATATTGAAAAACAAACCTAACTCTAAATTTTCTAGGAAGTCTACGTAGTTTCCTCAAGCTTACCACTCTTGCACTCAGGTTTCATTATGTCACATCTCTACTATTGAATCTTCCTCTAAAGTTATTCTTTCACCTGATTTCCCAATTTCAGTCAACTGGACTATTATGTTTCTATCCATCCCAACTTGAAACTTTTTTGAATTCTCTTTTTTGTCTACCATTTACAATTAGTCATCCAATTTTGTCAATTTTTACTTCTGGAAGTGCTTAATAGGTGACCTCAAGACTCTATAATAGCTTATACTTGCCTTGTCATTCACCGTATACTAGTAAAACCTGTTTTTTAAACAAAATGAATTCCTCTTTGATTGACTCTAATCCATGCATTTCCTACTGATTTTCTCATGAAGCCTCCTCCACCAATATGTCTATGAGCTAATATTTATCACTGTCTATCTCAAACATCAACATCTTCCACCATGATAAACATCAAAGTGATGATGTTTTTTCTTTCCTTAAACTTCCTTCCTAAAACTCCCTATATCTCTTGACTCAGTGAACTTAACACTGTTTTCTGTTAATATTATTTTTGTACTTGAATTTCTCCCATTATATAATAAGCTTCTAAATGGCTAGGATATTAGATCCTCAAGATATTCTTAGAGCATCTGCTAAACAGGAATAAATAATTTCATTCCTTGACTTTTGGGGTATAATTTAACTTCCACCTACTTTCTGAAAGGATCTCTGGATCTCACTGACTCCTTGGTTTTTGTCATAAATTTCACATTTCTGACCTTATCTTCAGATTCATTGACTCTCAGTACCTTGCTCCACTTAGTTAGTTCAAGCTTACCTTCTACTACCACTAAATCATGGGCCCTAATTACTAGAAAATTTAAATTCTTAAAAGACAGACAGTGATGTACAGACAGAACTTAGTAACCCAAGACCAAAAAGAAAACACTCACTAAAAACACCGAGGTTGTTGTCTTCACGTTTCAGGGTCTTTATGATCTGTCCTCTACTTTTATCTTTTCTTTTATGATTGTCTTCATTTTGTATAGAACTCAAGCCAACCACCCAACCCATATGCATTATTCTTCCAGCTCCAGGATACATCATGCATGAACTACAATCTTTATGTTTACTGTACATATTCTTGCTTAGAAGTTGTATTACCTCAGCCTACAACAAGGACCATCCTTCCAGGGACGATATAGGACCCTTGGTACAATCACCTGTTACTGAGGTGAGAGGTTGTGGAGCTGAGGGTGAAAATCCATTCCAAAAAGCAAGATTGTGACCTGAAAGGCAATACAAAACACTACATACTTTTTTTCCCCTAGCGAACGAATTGCAACTAGTAAATAATAATTTATTCAGAACTAGTCAGGTTAAACATCTGGTTTTCATTAGGCTTTTTGAAAAGAATTATAATGACCCCATGATGACTTTAGTATAGTTATGTAACAAAGACTCCAATCTTAGATTCATTGATTATTTTTATACCATATATATGGTATAAATTATATATATTCATATACACAACTTTATCAAAATATAATCATATATTACACAATTCCCTAATTTGAATTGTACAATTCCATAGTTTTTACTATATAGGATAAGACAAAAGTAGGTTTACAGTTATGAGTATGCAAAACAGAGTTTATTCTTGTATTATTAGTTATTAATTATTGTATTATTTTCCATACAAATAACTATAAACCTGTCCTACCCTGTATATGCACTTGTACAACCATAACCACAATCAATTTTAAACATTTTCATCACCCCAAAAGGATACTCTATACCAGTGATGGTGAACCTATGTCACCTCTGATGCGCGAACTCATTTTTTTGGTTGATTTTTCTTTGTTAAATGGCATTTAAATATATAAAATAAATATCAAAAATATAAATCTTTGTTTTACTATGGTTGCAAATATCAAAAAATTTCTATATGTGACACGGCACCAGAGTTAAGTTAGGGTTTTTCAAAATGCTGACACGCCGAGCTCAAAAGGTTCGCCCTCACTGCTCTATACTCACAGGAGTCACTCCCCCTTGACCTGACCCCCATAACCAACATCCCAGTGATAGGCAAACACCAATCTACTTTCTGTCTATAGATGTGCTATTTTAGACTCATTGATTTTAATGTTCCTTTGCATTCTGTATCAATGCATTTCCTCTGAGAAGCAGACACCAGGATCACATTAGTCATGCAAGAGATTTAATGGATTAAATACTCGTGAAAAAGAAAGAGGGACGGAACAGGAAAATGGGGGGAATCATCAGACTTCAATGCAGAGGTGACAGACAGAAAAGAAAAAAGGAGGATTGGGTGAGAAGAGCCTCAGCTCTGAGAAAGCCTTGATGATTTTCGCTGGATGATGGGACACCCCAGAGAAAAAATCTGCCCATGAGATGAATCACACATTGAGCAGTGCAATGGTTGGAGTACCCCTGCCATGCACAGTTATTAACTGGAAGGAGCCTGAGGACAGAGTAGTCTCAGCATGAACATTGCAGTGCAGGCTGTCGGTTAACTCCTTTTAGCAAGTTCTCTCATGAAAGATCTGAACAATGCACTCCCATGACTGCCTCAGCCACTGACTCTTTCTGTTCTCTCCAATACCTTCATCCCAACAGAATATAAGCATCTCAAAGTAAGTAACATATATCATTGTTATTTCCTGCATATGCCTAACCCAGTGTAGAGAACAGAGTATTGTTAAAAGGTTAAAGGACTTACTAAAAGTTTATATGCAAGAGATGCCTTGGTGTGTCAGTGGTGTTTTCCTCACTATAAAATGAATTTATTTTTTAAACTTAACAGATATCAGAACTTTGAGATTCACTGAAATATTTAAGACCTACTTTGATTTATGAGTAATGAAACATTCAATATACCATATATCTTTTTAAAAAACCTGATTCCATAGGTTAATTATAGCTCACTATTAAACATTGACTTTTTATGATAGCTTTTATCATTAATTCTTTGAAAGCAAGTTATGATATTAAGATATAGTGTTTCATTTCAGATTTACAGATGATAAGATTGGGCCAGGTAGAATGAATGATGAAGCTAAGTACTTCTTCGAAACTATAAAATATGTGAATGAAAAAATTGAAATTAGGATTCACAGCTGATGTACTTTTCATTTGCTCCACTCATTGATTTGCACTGTCCTTTTCTTTCTTACTTTTTAAAATACAAACTGTCTGCCCAGCCGGCATGGCTCAGTGGTTGAGCATCAACTTATGAGCCATGAGATCATGGTTTGATTTCCAGTCAGGGCACACGCCCAGGTAGCCTTGTGGGCTCAATCCCTTTTAGGGGGCATGCAGGAAATAGCTCATCAATGAATCTTTCTCATCATTGATGTTTCTCTTTCTCTCTTCCTCTACCTTCCTCTCTGAAATCAATAAAACATATATTTTTAAAAAACCGTATCTCTATATGGAAAATATTTAAAAATTAAGAACACTAAGTGAATGATACTCAATGAATATTTGCTGGGCATCTCTAGGTCATCAGGTACTTCTCCTAGATGGGACAAGTTAGTAGGTAATAATAACTGTCCTATATAATAAAGAGGTAATATGCAAATTGACCATCACTCCAACATACAAGATGGTCACCCCCATATGGTTAAAGATGGCTGGC
>NW_005873385.1:7013-16745 GCF_000147115.1 Myotis lucifugus
ACAGTTGTGGGTGATCAGGCCAGCAGGGTAGGGCAGTTGGGGGGGGCACCCAGGCCTTCAGGGTAGGGCAGTTGCGGGGGACCAGGACTGCAGGGGAGGGCAGTTAGGGGGGGGTACCAGGCCTACAGGGTAGGGTAGTTAGGAGCAATTGGGCCGGCAGGGAAGCAGTTAGGCATCAATAAGGTTGGCAGGGAGTGGTTAGGGGGTGATCAGGCAGGTAGGCAGGCAAGCAGTTGGGAGCCAGCAGTCCCTGATTGTGAGAGGCGTGTCCGACTTCCCGTTTAGGCCCAATCCCCTCGAGGGGTTCCAGATTGGAGAGGGTGCAGGCTGGGCTGAGGGACACACACACACACACACACACACACACACGAATTTTGTGCACTGGGCCTCTAGTTATTTGCATATTGGTTACTGAACACTCTGCTAAGCTATTCATAGATATTATTGCATTCTTAAAATTACCCCATCCTTATTTTATAGGTGAGGAAACTGAGCTAGAGAGAGAGACTCATAGATACAGAGAACAGACTGACAGCTGTTAGAGGGGAGGGGATTATGGGATGGGTGAGAAGGGTGAAGGGATTGAACAAGAAAAAGAAGAAAGACTCATGGATACAGATAAGAGTACCATACTTGCCAAAAGAAAGGGGGTGGGGGACGTAGAAGAAGGGAAAGGGGACTTGACCTGGGGTGGTAAACACAATCCAATACACAGATGATGTAGAATTGTGTACCTGAAACCTATATAATTTTATCAAGCAATGTCACCGCAATAAATTCAATTTTTTTTTAAATTGCCCAAGGGAACAGAGTTAGCAAGTTGCAGAAGTGAGATTAGAACTCAAGTGTGTATGACCAAACATATGTGCTTACCTACCATAGCATTATGCTATCTTCTTCCATGGAGACTAATTTCTTTATTAAAAAGACTTGGATTTCAAAAGAATTCTTGAACAGATAAAGTAAATCCAGTTTGTTTCCAGAGACAGTAGACCCAGTAGAACTAAAATGTTAGAGTCATTTCAGTCATTCTGCCATATCTAAGAGAGGAAATGTAAGAAAAAGAAAATCTATACATATTAAGAGCTTAATATGTGCCAGGCTTGGTTATATATTGATAATTTTCACAACAACCTTGTTAACATAGTTGAAATCTACTTTTTCTATGCTCATCACTTATACCTTATTTAATCAATGTCCACTTATTTGGGGACCAGCCCTTTTCCTCACTTCAGCCATGACCCTGGCTGCTGTCAATTATGTGATTCCATCTGCCTGGATTTATATGTAGACAATTCATGTAGACCAGTTTAAGCAAAGCTCTTCCCTGAGTTGTTTGCCATTATATCCAAGAGAAATGGGTCTGTGCTTTCTAGTGAAAAAGCCATGAAGAGAAAGCTAATCTAAGAGAGGAGGTGAGTGGAAGTGAAGAGAGAAATCCTGGTGGTATTGGAGTCTCTGATTCTGGGCATCCCCAAGCTTCATCCTTGGCCTTGATTAACTTTGGTTACATCAGTCAATACATTATCATAATTATCAAAGATACTTTTTGTTATTTTTCAGTCACCAAAAGACTCACAACTACTTTGATAAAGCAAACAGAAATTCAGATGCTTAGTCCAACATCTCATTAACTAGTGAGTGACAAAACACACTGAAATCCAGGACAATCTACTCCTCAATTTAGGCTTTTTAAAAATTCCTATTCCGTGGTAGGACATAAATGTGTTTAAGTCACTGACATATACCTACTAAGAATGGTTACTTTCTCCTCTTCATTCTGTTAAACTTGCCAGTGGAAATTGGGTGCTAGATATGGTGAGTTTATATAGCATGTCTACATTGCCTTTTACCTTTGGGGGAGTGAACACATCCTAGTGGCTGTAAAGAGTTAATCTATTCACCCAAACATCTTTTGGATAAATAAGACTTTAATTTAGGTTTTAATCGAATAAAGTAAGCAAAATCAGGTGAAATCCTAAATAGAGTTGACCTCACTCACATTCCACCTAAAGAAATACAGCTATCACACATTTTCCAAAAAATATCTTAGCATACCTGCTATTTCTTTTCACACATATCTGAGCAACTATTTTCTTGATGTATTGCCTGCATCAGAACATAGCTGTAAATAATTTCCCCAGAGAATGCTATAAATGCAACTTCAAGCATAAGATCATCAGAGTTAGTACAAGGAATAAAAGTAGAAGCACTGGAAGAAGAGGAGACAGCTACTGATTCACTGAATTTTTGCACAAACTCAATGTGCTTTTCTCAAAATATTAAGGAACCTAAATCAAATTGAAATTGTGACACAGAAATATAAAATCATTATTAACTAATTAAGTTTGACTGGGATGAATTAATTACAATGGAGAGAAGACAGATATGAAGGATTTTAAGAGACTAATGAGATTCTTGAAAGGGTTTTCCCCATCTTTTTTTTTTTCCTTCTAATTTTATCTACTTTCAAAATGTGAAAAGACACTTGGAATGATATTATTCTTTAAGTGACCACTAAAAGTATATCTGACTATCACACAATTAAATGAGTAATGGAAGATGATAGTTTTCTTTTAATATATGTTTCTTTAGGTATTATATAGAACTGGAGGCCTGGTACAAGAAATTCGTGCATGGGGGGTTGGTCCCTCAGCCCAACCTGCACCCTCTCGCAATCCAGGACCCCTCGGGGGATGTCCAACTGCTGTTTTAGGCCCGATGTGGCAATGGACCTAAACTGGCAGTTGGACATCCTTCTGGCAATCTGGGACCACTGGCTCCTAACCTGCCTGCCTGCCTGATCACCCCTAACCACTCGCCTGCCTGCCTGATCACCCCTAACCATCTCTGCCTCAACCCCTGCTGCCGCACTTCACCTGGGAAGATGTCCGGGATGATGTCTGGAAGGTCATTCAGCTGTCCAGTCTAATTAGCATATTATGCTTTTATTATTATAGATTATCTGCTCATTTTAGCATAGTCTTTTTTCATAGACCGTTGAGAGAAATTTCTTAAAGTGAGAAAATCACACAGACCTCTTCCCCCTCCTGATATAGTAATTGTATTTCTCATATTTATAGATTGGGAAAATAATGAATGTAAAATACTTTAAGTACAATAATGTTTATAAATAAATTTGTATATTATTTCCATAACACATTCACACATATATAAAATATATGTCTATGTACATTATTTATGTGTGTGGGTATATGTATTTATTGTCTTAGTAGGAGAATAAATTATATAGTCACACTTGTTATCACAGTACTAATGATATTTAGTATAATTGCTTACTTGTGTGTCTTTGTTAATATATAAACTCTGTGAAGGCTAGGTTGTTTATTTTGTTTAAAATAAATGAAACAATTTATATTTATTATTATTTTTTTTCATTTATTTATAACAGAACCTAACAGAATGACATATTACACATATTTAATGAACATCTGTAGAATGGATAAATAGCTATACCAATTAAAAACACATACTGAAAACTTGGAGAATATTTAAGACGTGAAACCCGATAAGTTATACAATGCTTAGAGAGTATGCACCATACTTGTTCTTAGGAAAATCAACTGGTCTGAATGTTGCAAATATTGATAGGTAATATTTTGGGCCAGGCTCCATGATAAACATTACATACTATACATCATACCATTTTTTTTTACATCATACCATTTGATACTCACAGTGAATGTTTAAGCATTAATATCCCAGAGAAGTTATGAGTTTATCCATGGTCACAAAGATAGGAGGTTGCTAAGCCATATGCTGGTCTGAATTTTTGAATATGCTTTCACATTCTACTGCCTCCCTACATAAAGTTGGGAAGAGTCAGAAGTAAGTTTTGAAGAGCAATGAAATAAGTCGTTCAAGTTTTGGTGAAAGTTGAGGAGTAATAAAACAAAAGGTTAGGTTTTATTAAATTAGGAGTTGCATAATTTCTTCTAAGACCAAACTAGTGGACACATTTGTGGAAAACTGGTCTTTTTAATTTGTGTTCCCTATTTTAAACAGTTTTTTAAAATAATCCAGCTTTTTATAACTATTAAAATCAGGGATCTGGCTTAATAATAAACATAATATTTAATGGTTATATAAGAATTTATGATAGATACATAATCAGGAAAATAATTGGTGTTTAATTCTTAGAGTCCTAGAATCTTAGATGTTGAATGCACATTTGCTCACACATTCTGACCTCTGCTTGAAATTTTTGAAGAGAATGGAGAGAAAAGGAGTTTTATTACTTCACTGGAGGCCTGGTGCACAAAATTCATACATGGGTAGGATCCCTAGACCTGGCTGGCAATCAGAGCCTTCCAGTTGCCGGCCAGGGCCTTCCTTCATTTTGAACCGCCCACTGGTGGTCAGCATATGTCATAGTGAGCGATAGAACTCCCAGTCGAACTCCCACAGGGACACTTTGCATATTAGCCTTTTATAGCCTATACTAGGAGCCCAGTGCACAATTCGAAATCGCGCAACGCCGCCCACCCACCTGCAGCCCTGCCTTGACACCCAAACCTGTCCACACAGAGCACCAGCATGCCTGGCCCAGCCCCCGAGCCCTCTGGCCTTTTCTGGCTGCTTCAAGCCTGTCCTCAGTTCCTCGAGTCACCTCCGGCTGGTCCCGCCTTCTCTGGGTGCCTCCCTGCTTACGCCCTATCTTCAGAGCAATGTGGTGGCTCCGCCCCGTCATGGTGCTGGAGGAGGGTGTGGAAGCCTCCCACCTGCTGCACTGTGCTCCTTCCCCTGGCAGTTGGGCTGCGGGGCACTCAGAGTGCAAGCAGTGGGTGGCAAAGAACTGGTGAGGGGGGCCTATGGGCTCTCACCCCTGCCCTCCCCAGCATGGGATGGTCCCGCCTCCTCTGGGCACCTCACCGCTTCCGCCCTGTCTCCGGAGCAACGCCCCAGCTAATATGCTAATGACCTGGTCGTTACCCATTACGGCATATCGACCATTAGCATATTAGCTCTTTATTAGTATAGATAATAAAAGGCTAATATGCAAATAGACCAAACGGCAGAACAACTGGAACAACCAAACAACAGAACAATCAGTCACTATGACACATGCTGACCACTAGGAGGTGTGTGCGGAACATGGTGGGTATTGGCCATGGTGGGATGGTGGAGCAGGTGAGCGGGGACGCCAGACCAAGGTGGGGTGCCGGTCCTTATCACTCCGCACCATCAGCGGGTGCAAGCGGCAGCTGCTGGCCCTGATCACCCCTGTGGGCTTCTCCACCTCCCCCTGCTCCTGAGGGGCAATTGGGGCAGTAGCCTCCTCCATTTGCACTCACTGCTGGTGCCAGCACCAATCGCTTCGCAATGTCAGCAGGTGTGAGTGGGGTCGGTGCTGTCAGTGCATGGGAGTGGCTGAGGCGGGAGCAGGGCAGCCATCAGACAGGGGACCAGGGCCACGGTGGGAGGGGCTGGGCAGGGTCGTGGAGGATGGGCCGAGACCCTCCCCTATGCCTACTGCAGTCTTGCGGCCCACATTTTCTTTCAAGGTGCACAAATTTGTGCACTGGGCCCCTAGTTTATAGATAATTTCACATTCAAATTTTGAAGTTTAAATTTTTTAGATTTTTAATTGAATTATACAGAAATGTACTTTTTCTGTATCTTTACCCATTGACCTTAATCCTGTTCCTCTGAAATAACACAGGATACATACATATGCATGTATCCAAGTGCATACCTATTTTTCACATATCAACCCTCTGAATTTGATGACAGCCCTTTAAACCAGCACCTCACTATACCTATCTTCTCACAGACACATTCTTTCCCAATATTCCTTGTTTTTTAATATCTTGATCAACCTTCTTATTACTTTGTACATGTTTATCTCAATTGTTCTTTCTTTAGGCTCCATTTTTCCAGGTTCATAATATTAAACAAACTCCAGATATGATCAGAAAAATATAGTTTCAGAATTGTTCAGAATTTACTTGATTACTTACTCAGATTCTAAGATCAAATTCATTTATAAAATTAAAAGAACAAAATTTAAAATGATCTAGAATCTCATTATTTTTGTTGACTGTTTAGTGTATAATTTTGGTATACACATATATGTATGTATGTGTATATATTTAAATAATATTTTACAAAATTAAATCATCATTTACACATTTTTTATACCTATAGCAATTAACCGGTTATCTTTTTTATACTTCTATACACATCCGCAAAACCTTGGCACTTGCCATTGTAGGATAGCACTTTTATTTACATAGGGTGGGGAAAAATAGGCTTCCAGTTGTTTGTATGGAAAATAATGCAAGAATTAATAAATAATAATATAAGAATAAGCTCTGTGTTTTGCATACGCATAACTGTAAACCTACTTTTGCTCCACCCTGTACCCTAATGACGTACATTTGAGAGCTACAAAAGATCTCTGGAACAGGAGCCCATATGAAGAGTAGCTGCTGGGAACAAAATTAAAATTAATAGGAATTTAAAATGATAAAAACATTCTGAATGTTATCCTCATGCTATGATCTCTGCCTTGAGTTTTTTTAAAATGAGCTCTGGAATTATTTTATTACTTCATGACTTTTTCCATTTTCTGACCGATACTACCAAGAAGGTAGTATCTACATGGACTACAATTGGAACCAGAATTGTGGCCGCAAGTCCACAGCCTCACTGTTTATTACGGGTACCGCCACTGATGGGTGAACCTTTGTTCTCCCTATTTTGATCATTTCCTAGGTCAGCTCATATTTCTTGAGAGCATACACTGAGAGTAGTAGGCCTGGCTAAGAGGGATGCAATGTAAATAAACACAGTTCCCATTCCCTGGAATATAAATTAACTAATGAGTAAAATGTTAAAAGTGGAAGCCAGTGTCAAAATTAAACTAAATTTCCCTCCAACTCAGTGAAGAGTCACAAGGAAAGTAAAATCAACACCTAAGACTTATTTATTAGTTAAATCTTTCAAAGTCCAGCGATACCAAGCACCTTAGCTGCTTGGAACTGATGCTTATCAAATCTGGAGAATGCATTGTGTACCTAATTAAAGATGTTTTCTTAAGAATTTTTGTTAAACTATGTTCAGCAATAATACTGTCTGTTTAAATGAATTTTAGGAGAAAATGAGCAATATATTTTAAGAAGCTTAGAGAGGAAAAATAAAAAAAATTATTTGTCTTGATGTTGTATTTATATAAATTTTTTCTCTCTCATTTCTTAGACAAATATTAAACATATATATATTTAAATATATGTGCAGATAATAAAGCAATAGATTTTCTACTTTAAAATTTAACAGTGACTAATTTGTTTTTTCTCACATTTCTCTGAGTTATCCAAACCTGAAGTTCATCTTACCACCTCCTAACTCCAGGCACCCACTTTCATCTAAGGTTGCTAAAACTATAGATCTCAGGCACCTAAGAAATACAAATCATTTAAAGCAAGACTGTGCTTTCACTGTAAATATAACACAATAATAGAGACAGTTTACCACCATATAATGAGCCAACAGATAAAATATAATTTGCCATTATCATTATTGATTAAAATAATCTTTTTAAAATATATATGTTATTGATTTTTAGAGAGAGAGGGAGAGGGATAGAGAGATAGAAACATCAATGAGAAACATCATCGATTGGCTTCCTCCATCTCATTTCTTAAACTCTATTTTGGAACCATTCCTCTATGGATTTGCAAATCCAGCTTACTAAATGGTGACAAGTGTCACGGCTTCAGCCCCAAAAGTATTGTTACTGTTTTTTGTTTTCTTATTTGGTGTCATTTGCTACTAATTCCCCTTTCTCAAAGCTCTGTGATCTCTGAAGAAATCTGAGGCCCAGAGTACCAAGTACTTTGCAAATAACTAGTACTATTTATGTATTCTATGATTATAAGAATCTAAACTAATAAGAGCCTAGGTGGCCCTCACACCCTCGCATGATGCCCTCACATCATCACAAGATGGCCACCACAAGATGGCTACCACAGTTGGCTGCCACAAGATGGCTGGCAGGGGAGGGCAGTTGTGGGTGATCAGGCTGGCAGGGGAGGGAAGTTGGGAGTGAACAGGCCAGCAGGAGAGGGCAGTTGGGGGTGATTGGGCCAGCAGGGGAGGGAAGTTGGGGGAGATTAGACCAGCAGGGGAGCGGTTAGAGGGGGATCAGGCAGACAGGCAGGTGAGTGGTTAGGAGCCAGCAGTCCCGGATTGTGAGAAGGATGTTCAACTGCCGGTTTAGGCCAGATCCCACAGAAATTGGGCCTAAACAGGCAGTCAGACATCCCCCGAGGGGTCCCAGATTGGAGAAGGTGCAGGCTGGGCTGAGGGACACACCCCCAGTGCACAAATATCGCGCACCAGACCTCTAGTACAATAATAATTGGAATAATGTTCATTAACAAGAGAGAGAATCAAGCTCTCCCCTTTAGATCTGTGTAGCTTTTAATATCCATAAAATGACACAAACAGATGCTAAGTTTATAATACCAGGGAAGCAATCACAATGTTTCTTGATCAGAGACTGTTATTTATTTATCTCAATAACCACAAAAGTTCTCCACATCCCCTTCTCTTCCCTGAGAGGGTGTGATATGGGAAGATAGACCCTTACCGTGTATAAAGT
Source organism: Myotis lucifugus (assembly GCF_000147115.1). Lineage (NCBI taxonomy): Eukaryota > Metazoa > Chordata > Mammalia > Chiroptera > Vespertilionidae > Myotis > Myotis lucifugus. The sequence continues at coordinate 15,640 of NW_005873385.1, forward strand.
GTCTATGACAAGAGGGAACCCAGAGATTATGACTTATTGTATAACAACTGCCATACAGCAGGCCATTTCCTCTCTGCAGAGAGGAAAAAACATTCGGTTTCTACATAAATAAATCCTCTCTTAGAGAAGAGGGTCGGTATCTAGATATTTGCAACCCTTTAGAATATGAATGAACTAAAGGCCCAGCACATAAAATTGTGCACAGGTAGGATCCCTAGACTTAGCCTCTGATTAGGGCCATCTTCCACCTGCTCGCCAGTCCCCAGTCCCACCCCACCACCACCCACCCTGTTCCCCATGGTTCCCCATTCGCCATCCTGCGATCAGAGCCTGTGGGCTGGGGGAGAGGGACCGAGAAGTGGTCACTGCACCTCATAGTGACTGGTCGAGTGGTCATTCTGGTTGTTACACCATTATGGTCGCTGGGCTTTTATTACATAGGATGGCTCCAGGGGAGAGAGGTCTGTAAATCTATGTGGAGGTCTTCCAAGAAACATTTATCAGTCAAATATGCTTTAATCCTGGTTGCCAGTAATATTTGCTTTCCAAGTCTGTACAGAAATATGAAAATATTAATTTTTTGCCCTGGATAATGTGGATCAGTTGGTTGAAGCATTGTCATATACACCAGAGATAAAAGGTTCTATTCTTGATCAAGGCACATACCCAGGTTGTGGTTTCTATCCCAGGTCAGGGAGCGTGTTGGAGGCAACCGATAGATGTTTCTCTCTCACATTGATGTTTCACTCTTCCTCTCTCTCTCTCCCTTCCTCTGTCTAAACTCAATAAAAAATACTTTATCAAAATATATATTAATTTTTCCTCAACAGTAGATACATGGTAATCATATTTTATTTTCCCTGTCTATCATGCTTATGTCATTTCTGAATCACCTTGGGTTTTTGTAAACAGAAAATTGCTCAGTATCAGTCTCTCTCTACTGAGTCTCTATGCTTCTATGCGTTTTCAAATTAATAGAGCTTATTTAGAGTACTGGTATTAGTATTGTATTAGTTTACAAGATGCAGTTAAATTCTGGATCATGTTAGAAAACCCAATTCACTCATCACAATTGTAATTCTACTCTAGCTTAATATAGAGCTTAT
>NW_005873385.1:17026-19429 GCF_000147115.1 Myotis lucifugus
TAAGTGTAATGTAAATAAACTTATTTTTCTTGTTTTCTGAAAAAGAAAATATTTCCCTGTTGTGCACACCAAACTAGTCAGTCCAAGACTAATGACATGCAATCGGCTGCTTAAATATTCGCTACTAGTATTGGTGGAGATAAATGGTGTGCCTGTGCATAAGGCATGTAAGGGAAATGAATACAACATGATTATAGTAATCAGTCATTAGCGAATGTCTTAGTTTATCCTATATAATAAAGAGCTAATATGCAAATGTCATCATGCCATCACACCATCACATTGGGGCCGGGGGACCTGAGGACGTGACCCCCACCTGGCGGGGTTTGACGGGGGACCTGAGGCTATGCCTCCTGCCTGGTGAGGCTTGACAGGATACCTGAGGCTGTGCCCCCTGCCCAGAGGGGCTTGACAGGGGACCTGAGGCTGTGCCCCCTGCCCGGAGGGGCTTGACAGGGGTGGGACCGGACAGGTCTGGGTCTCGTGCAATTTCAAGTCACGTGCAGGTGGGTGGGTACTTGACTCTGTGTCCTGCAGTGCACCCAAGACTCTGACAGGAGGGAGATTTTCATATACATTTTACTAATTTTCTTTCATCTCTGACACTTCTATTTTAGAGAAAGGTCAAATAGCAATATTAAAATATTTCCTCTAATTAATTCCCTTTTAATGTGCAAGAAATTTCATGAGCCAGGTCACAAGTCCTATATAATAAAGAGGTAATATGCAAATTGACCCTCACACCTTCACAAGATGGCTGCCTTCAACCAGGCCTACTGGGGTTTAGTGAGGTATGAGCAAACGACTGAACAAGCAGGCTGTATGGGGCAACCAGGCCAGAAAGGGGGCCATGTGGGGTGACTAGGCTGGAAGAGGGGGCAGTGAGGGACAACTAGGCCGGTGGTGGGGGGCAGTTAGGGGTGACCAGGCAGACAGGCAGGCAGGTGAGCGGCTAGGAGCCAGCGGTCGAAGATTGTGATAGGGATGTCCAACTGCCGGTTTAGGGCCTCGGCCTAAACCGGCAGTTGGACATCCCCTGAGGGGTCTCAGATTGGAGAAGGTGCAGGCTGGACTGAGGGAACCCCCCCTTCATGCACAAATTTCATGCACCGAGCCTCTCGTTACTAATAATTATGTATAATAGGATATTGTAAAAATTAAGTTACGAAATTTTCATGAAAACATTTCTTACATACTGTTATATTGGCTGGGCTGCAAAAATATTTGTTGTGGGCCACATGTGGACCTAGGGCCGCGGGTTTGACATGCTTGCTCTGGTGGTTCAACTTTTTTTTTTTAAACTTTTTTTTAATTTTTTATATATTTTTTATTGATTTTTTACAGAGAGGAAAGGAGAGAGATAGAGAGTCGGAAACATCGATGAGAGAGAAACATCAATCAGCTGCCTCCTGCACATCTCCTACTGGGGATGTGCCCGCAACCTAGGTACATGCCCTTGACTGGAATCGAACCCGGGACCTTTCAGTCCGCAGGCTGACGCTCTATTCACTGAGCCAAACCGGTTTTGGCTCAACTTTCTTTATACATCTTTGCAAAAGGCATGGAGTATTGTTTTTTTTCAGTCTACTTATCAACAATTTACCTTTAAAAGAGAACATCTGTTATAAAATTTTTAAGCAGGAATACATAACTGGAAGTTGATTTTACATTGCATTTTCTCAACTACTTTTTAAAATTGATTTTAGAGACAGAGAGAGAGAAAGGGAGACAAACAGTGATTTGTTTATGCATTCATTGGTTGATTCTTTTTAAAAAAATATATTTTATTGATTTTTTTACAGAGAGGAAGGGAGAGGGATAGAGAGTTAGAACCATCAATGAGAGAGAAACATTGATCAGCTGCCTCCTGCACACTCCCTACTTGGTATGTGCCCGCAACCAAGGTACATGTTCTTGACCGGAATCGAACCTGGGACCCTTGAGTCCGCTGATGCTCTATCCACTGAGCTAAACTGGTTAGGGAAATTGGTTGATTCTTGTATGTGGCCTGACCAGCTATCAAAGCCACAACCTTGGCATAAGGGGATGATGCTCTAAGCAACTAAGGTACCTGACCAGGGCCCTAACTATTTTTAAAGGTGACTTTTACAGAAAAATAAACTGGTTTCTCATTATGGAACATTATTAAAAATCACTTTGTAATATGAGAATTATTATAATTCACATATCTAAAGATACCTAAGTTTTTAAAGTCTCATCACAATTTTTATAAGTGTCACCAAATCTATCTATCTATCTATCTATCTATCTATCTATCCATATATATACATATATATATATATAAAGTGGTAATATGCAAATTATCCATTACAGTGTCACAGTCACAACTGTGGGTGGGCGGGGCTGCACACGCAACCAGTCACCAGGAGATAGGTCTGTCCT
>NW_005873385.1:21059-26890 GCF_000147115.1 Myotis lucifugus
CCACAGAGAGCCACGAGGATCGGGCCTAAGCTGTCAGTAGGACATCTCCTGAGGGCTCCCAGATTGGAGAGGGTACAGGTCAGGCTGAGGGATACACACACACACACACACACATTCATGAATTTCCCTCCCATGCCAGCCTGGTTGCCCCATGCAGCCTGCTGTTCAGTTGTTTGGTCATCCCTCACTATCCCCCCCCATGCCAGCCTGGTTGCCCCGTGCAGCCTGCTGTTCAGTTGTTTGGTCATCCCTCACTAACCCCCCTGCAGGCCTGTTTGTAGGCAGCCATCTTGTGAGGGCGTGAGTGTTAATTTGCATATTACATCTTTATTATATAGGACTAGAGGCCTGATGCATGAAATTCGTGCAAGAGTAGGCATTCCTTCTGCTGGCATCAGCTTCCCTCTGGCACCCAGGACCCAGGTTTCCCTCCAGCACCTGGGACCCAGCTTCCCTCTGGCTGCCAACAGGCACCAGGACCCGGGCTTCCCTCCAGCTCCAGCTTCGTCTGGAAGGTCATCCAGAAGGACTTTCGGAAGGACGTCCAGTCTAATTAGCATATTCCGATTTTATTATTATAGGTCATCACATATTTTACTTGATGAATGGTGGAAAACATCTATGTACATGGATGATGATAAAAAATAACCTGTAGTTTTCTTGTTTCTACTGTAATAAGTAGGAAAGTAGATAACATTACTAATTGAGAAGACAAGGTTTAGTAAGTATCATTATGTAGATTCCATCGCTATGCCAATTGTGAACCTCTTTTCATGGACCATCTTAAAAATACTTCACAGTTATTGAACACTTACAGTTTTCCAGGCATTGTGCTAAGCACCACACATTATTTATCTCTCTTAAACCTTAGAACCCCTCTTTGAGATTTATGTCATTACTAAATTATTAATAAAGAATTGAAGAGCTAACAAGTTTAAATAACTCACCCAAACTCATGGAGATTTTAAGGCACCACCAGGACCCCAAGTGAAGTTGACTTCACTGCAGATCCTGGGCTCTTACCATTACACCTCCGGTATATGTTTACGTTAAGGCAGCATGTTCACATCTAAGATGTTGTGCTATTAAAACCGAAAAGTCTAAAAATATACATGCTCAAAAATGTGAAGCCATTTATCAACATGTTTTAGGGGCTAACCTGGCCTACATTATTGTATTAGTCTATTTGTGTAGCTGTGGCTTAGTCTCACTGCTTTTCCATTACATGCCTCGCTGATGACCTACTGCAGTAGCACTGTGATAGTCTTACCCCCTTGGAGTCCACTGTGTCTGTGCTGAGATGTATGCCAGTCTAGATATGTGTAGCAGCTTTCTGGGTGGCTGCTGGATCTATTCCAAATGGAAAGCTATTGAAGAGCATGTGATGGTTCAATCAAAGCTTTTCATCCCAAAATAAACACGTCTGTGGACGTGGCAAGTCCTCATTATGCAAAAGCCTGAACTGAGCACAACAAGTTCCTTTTATAAAAATGTTCCTTGTGCATAATGCTATAGTATTGCTGATTACTCCAAGCATCACTGTGACTATTTTGTGAGTCCTGGAGCAAATTATTTAGACTTTCTGTGAATCACCACCAAAATAAAGTGTCCAAACGTAGTGAAAATAACTCATTGTACATTATTTGATTTTAAATTATTATTTATTTGAGAATACCGTGCTAAGCAAAATAAGTCAGACAGAAAAAGTTAAGAACCATATTTCACTCAGATATAAGACATAAAACTGAAAGTAACAAATGAACAAACAAACAAAAACTCATAGACACAGACAACAGTATGGTGCTTACCTGAGGGAAGGGGGTTGGAGTAGTAAAGGGGAAAGAGGGTCAAATATATGGAAGAATATTTGACTTTGGGTGCTGGGCACACAATACAAATACAGATCATGGATCTCAGAAATGTACACTTGAAACCAATATAATCTTCTTAACGAATGTTACCCCAATAAATTTAATGAAAAGAAAAAATAGATGAGATATTCTTTCCCTTACAGTGGCATTATTGCAACATGTAACATTGATTTTTTATAACAATATACTCTTGAAATATTTATTTGTGCTACTAAAATCAAGAGATTTTTAATATTTCTTTGAATAAGCTGATCCTATTGCTAATAAAATATGGGTAGTTAACCTTAAATGACAATGAATGCCAGAAACATAAAAACTACTTGATTTAAGTAAACTAGCTTTAGAATATCAATTCTGGACTTATTCTTTATAGAATACTTTTCATTTTTGCAAGTGTTATAACCTATGAAGTGTGATTTTCAAATACAATGACCATGCATTAATTTTTATCAACAATTACAATATGAAAGAGCTATTCTTCTATATCTTAAAATGCAGCAATCCCAGACTGTGAAAATTGATAAGATACATTTTACTAGGACTTCATTCTCAATCTCAGACATAGCAATATATGTACATTTGAATCTTGGAGATTTTGCCGCTTTTATTATGTTCTGCTTTAAAATGCTTCAGGCTGGTGTAGGCATGAGGTATTTTAGAAGCTCACTGTTAGTATATGAATCCAAAGAGGCTATGTTTCATGTTGAAAATAGCTAGTTATAAAGATCTTCAATGGAAAGTACTAAAGACACATAAAAGCAATGACTTCAGAGTTTATGAGAACCTGTCTATTTTCAGTCATTATTCTCACCATTTACTGCAGCTTTAATATGATTGTTATCACCACCGAAAAAAATGATACTCCCTTCCAACTCCAAATAATACAATCCAGAGATGTTAGGATGCTTTTATATTCCAAATCATAAACACTTTTAGGGTTTAAATGCATTAGTAACCCAGAGACTGATTCATGATTTAATTTTACTCTGCTAAGACTGTTTTCTCTATTATTCTTTATATCTTGAGCTAATTCAGTGAGCTAAACGCTATATTCTCACCACGATCCTTCACTTCACAGCTGTGATATCTTAAAGTGTCAAAGTTTTTTTTTTCTTTATATAAGCAACTATGGACCTAACAGGGTAACTTGTAAAAGACACCAGGGGCATGATAATAAAGTTAAATGACACTTCTGGCAACTTATTGCTTTGCTTTCATGAGTTAGGATGTTTCAGCCAAATCCTGATGGCGCTGAATTCACAAATCTGGAATCACAATAATTTGGTATGAATTAAAACATTAACATCTTTTTTTGATATTCGATAATACACATTTATATCATTTCAGGATTATTTTTGGAGGTGAGTTTGTAAATTAGTTTTAGCCAGTTAGAAAAATGAAACTGAATTGTTGAAACTTCAATGTGTTGTTGTTTTATTTTTTGAAGAGAGAGGGAGAGAGACAGAAACATCAATGATTACAGAGAATCATTGATCAGCTATCTCCTGCACCGCGGGCGGGTAAAAAGAAAAAAAAAAATCCAGGCATGTGCCCTGAACTGAAATTGAACTGTGACCTCCCGGTTCTAGGTCAATGCTAAACCACTGAGCCATGCCAACCAGGCCCAATGTGTTTTTATGAACACACTAGAGGCCCAGTGCATGAATTCATGCATGGGTGGGGTCCCCAGGGGTTTGGGGAGGGTAGGGAGGCAATCAGCCCTCTAGGCGGGCAGTTGGACACCCTTGCCAGCACGGGATCCGATCTGTCCCGCTGACATTTGTACTGGTTATTGGGAGCCACCTGGAGGCTGCTTTTATACTGTTTCTTCTTTGTGGTGCCCAAGGCCAACCCCCAGGAGGCTGGTGGCACTGGTCCATTGGTGCCTGGCCCATTCTCAGGAAATTGGACCTGCAGGACTACTGAGGGAGTGAGTTGCTGCCACTGGGCTGGTGAGCCACTGAGACGGGTTGGTCAGCTGAGTGGCACTCCTGCTCTGGGAGTGCACTGTCCACCAGGGGGAAGCTCTTGCCTCCTGGTGGTCAGTGCGCATCATAGTGACCGATCGTTCCGGTTGTTCTGGTCATTCAGTCATTCAGTCACTTAGGCTTTTATATACACAGATATTTGCAGAACCACAATTCTTTGCCAATTCTAATTTCCATAACTGGATCCTACTTTTTTGTTCCAGGACATATCAATATTACACTACAGCTTGTGGTTAATGAACCACTCAAGATTTTGACAAAAAAAAAAAAAGAGATACAAACAGAGAATTTGCTTACATAGAGAATTTCATGTTTCTCAAGCATGAAACCATGTAAATATTTGCCAGTTTTAATCTAGAAGTTACAAACTGAGCTTGATTTTATTTACCATGTAATATGGATCATCCAGCACATTAATTAACCTTCACAGGAATGATATTGTGCTTGATATTGAGAGGGATGCAAATTAATATAAATTATAAACCTTGTACTCAAAAAGTAGAAATGGAAACAGCAAAATGGAGCAAGCAAAAATGTAAGGATAACTTTAGTACTAGAGAGTATCAACCAAAGAACTTACATGCACATATGCATAACCCATGGATACAGACAATAGTGTGGTGAAGGCCTGGGGAGAGGGCAGGGGTGGACTAGAAGGGGTCAATGGGGAAAAAAGGGACATCTGCAATACTTTCAACAATAGAGATACATTTTTTAAAAATTTAAATTATGTATTGTCAAGAATAAGGTCTAGAAGAGTTAATAGGAATAAATGTTCAAGTATGATCAGAGGAATGTTCTTGGGTGATCTGAGATTTGAGTCAGATCTTACATGCTGAGTATGGAAGAGGGAGTTTTAGGTGAACTAAGCATAAACAAATACTGGTATGGGAAAATACAAAGTAATTAAAGGGTTAGAAGTTTTCATAGAGCTATGGATTTATATAAAGGAATAGTGGAGACTCCTAGACACATTCTGCACATTACCCTATCCAACATTAGTCAAGGCTGAAAGACTGAGTTTCTTGTTTGTTATATAAAGAACTGTTCATACAAGAGGACAAACCTTTTGTATGAAAAGAGGTCAAGCCCCAACTGAAAGAAGACAAAATGTAAGAGATATTAAACAGATACCACCATACTCTCTCACTGTGGACAAGGAATCTAAAGTAGTCAGCTTCAGTGGAACTTCTTTGTCTTGACTGCCAGGACTAACAGCATCACATGTAACACAGCTGCCTTCCACTAAATTTCTCAGGTGTATGCCCACTAGTGATAAATGATAAAGCTAACTATTGCTTGGAATTAATCTGCATGACTTTATAAATTATCTTTGTCATGTAGGGTCACATCAAGACAGACAGAAAAGATATAGAGCTTGAGGTGCTGAAGACAGAAAACATAGTTCCACTTCAAAAATGTGCTCTATAATTTCTCTAATGATATTTTAAACAGATAATTATAAATGTCATGAGATTAAAATGTCTATGAGCAAAAATTTGTAAATATTTGGAATAACATAGAAGAAAGGTAAACTTGTCTTGCATCTAAAATACTCACTAAAAACAACAAGCAGAGAATGAGTTTTTCCAAAGCTTAAACAATGTCTTGATATTTAACTTTATGGGACCTTCAGTATTCTACATCATAATCTATATTTATAAAGAACAGGGGCCATTATATCCAAAATAATTGAATGGACCACCAAACAGGCTGAGTGGGGCAACAAGGCCAGCAGGGGGTTAGTGAGGGACAACCAAACAACTGAGAAGCAGGCTGTGTGGGGTGACCAGGCCAGCAGAAGGGGGGCAGTTTGTGGCAACCAGGCTGGTAGGGAGGGCAGTGAGGGGTGACCAAGCTCAGCAGAGTGGAGCAGTTGGGGGCAACCAGGCTGGCAGGGGGGGGGGGGGCAGTTAGGGGCAATCAGGGTCAGCAGGCAGAGGTAGTGGTGATCAGGCTATCAGGGGGGCAA